>NC_056558.1:15853650-15856483 GCF_013358625.1 Macadamia integrifolia
CCCCCCCCCCCAAAAAAAAAAATCTTGAGATACTTGTCTTTCATACCATATTAGACCTTGAAATGATCAGGATTTAAGCCAAGTTGGCCCCTCACCATAAGGTATAAAAAAGAGAATATAAGTATAATCATATATTTATCTAGTCTTTCATGTTACTTTGTAGAAAAATTTTAAGTCATATCTGAAAATTGTTGACCATTCAAATGAATAATAATAGTATATTTTTTTACTCTTAAAAGATAACAAAAGAAGAATATATTGGTACAATTTTTTGAACCCTTCTATCATTCTAATTCGTCCTTCCTAATTTCTCAGACAAGAAAGATCTAAGAATGAGCCTTGGTCTTCTTAAAATATATGGTACATGTTGCAAACTGTTGGTGTCTTAGATCTGTATTAGAGTCTGCAAACCACCTTAGATCAGAGATTTCCTTGTTTTTGTATGCTTTTGAGAGAATAATACTTGATTCCATTGTCCATAATTCTTATAATAATCCTAAGTATCAAAATTAACAAGTAGATGGGCATAGGTCCGGCACTACCATTTGTGTCACCCTAACCAAATTTCTATTTTAATAACTTTCTCATAAGTGAAATGTTGGTTTTCATCACTTTTCGATTTGGCATTTTCCTAGTGGCATTAAGACATTTTCTCACGATGTTTATGTGTGCAAGTTTGATTTTTTTTGTCTTTTGTTGTTTGTTTGTTTTTCTCCTAATGAGCTGTCCAATAGGACTTTACTCATGCACATCAGAAGAAGAGGGTGGAGGACACTAAATACAACTCATACAACTATGTGATAGGAGTTGATCGTGTGAGCCTGAAATTGCCTTAAAATGGCACGGTCTATTAGGGGTGAAACAGGGTCTGGTTGGGCCAGGTTTCATGAAACCAAGCCCAACCCTGCATCCCTTTTATTGGGCCTGAGCCCCGCCCAACCCTGCTAGGGCCTGGAAAAATTCAACCCTAACCCGCCCTGGGTTGGGTTGGGTCGGGTTCTTACATACATCTAATGCCAAGACATCATTCCAATAGATTTTTTAAAATCAAAAGTGGGTGATGACTGATGAGTTTATACTTTATAATAATGTATTGAGTTTTTTAAAGTAAAAATGTGAGCTGTGTGTGCATGAAACATTATAATATATTATATTATATTATAACCTATGTTACAATGTGTATATATTATAACAATATGTACAACTAACGACACAAAAGGAGTGTATATATGTATATATATATATATATATTACACATTATATAATTAGAGACTCAGGGTTAAAAGTCAGGGTTGGGTTGGATCAGGCTTAGAACTCAACCCAAGCTCGACCCAGACCCTGACCCAGACCAAGGGTTGAGGTTTTTCAACCCTAACATGCCCTTAGGGTCAAAAAACTTGGCCCAAGCACTGTTCGAGCTTAGGGTGGGTTCAGGTTGTTAGGACCAAACTTTCACCCCTAGGGCCTATGCTGCACTTTTCATCTATAGAATGACGAAGGTATGACTCATGACTACTTCTAGGTTTCAGTCAAAGCCAAGCCAGGCGTGGTGCACTCTATATATTTTTTGGGAAGGTGTTTTTCGTAGAAGAATGTAATTTCCACACCTGCATAAGTTCCAATGGGAATGCACAAAGAAATATCTACAGAGATGTTATTTTTCATTTCATGTGGGATGGGTCACTCATTTCACCCCTCATGTGTCTGAACTTAAAGATCATACTCCTCCGTAGAAACATATTTTCTATATTTTTTTAAGGAGTTATGTAAATTGGAGCATATATGGAAAATGTATGAGTAACAGAGTCTAGTTTATTATATGATTCTACTTTTTTTTTTTCTTATTGGACATCATTACATTAGGATCACTTGCAAGTATTGATAAAATATAATGTAGGGGAGCTATAGATTCCATTTAGTCTCACACTGTAGTACTTTTAATTAATTGGAGATGATCTTTGAAGGTACCAATTACTTTAAGGGGAAAAGATCCACACACGTATAGTCTGCAGATTCTTTTCCATGCTTTTTTAATGAAACTATGAAAGTACGAGCCGTTGAGCTCCATACATGTACTTCTGTATTTATTTTAAAATACAAAATTCCACATGAATAGATACCATTTTCAGGTCAATAATTGATGGAAAGAGAATCTGTCAATGGTTTGACTGGTCTACTGAAAACTGAAGCCACACATCCCTTTTACAAAATAAAAAATCATTAAAAAACAAAGCTGAGAGCAGTCTTCGAGGAGGACAGAATCAAAGATTTTTTTTTTGGTAAAACAGAATCAAAGATCACATAAAACCCCTCACTCTCCCGGTCCTTTCTCCCTCCCATAACCCCAAAACACATTTCTCTCTCTCTCACTCACTCACTCACTCACAGTCTCTCTTTCTATCTTTTGATTCTTTACAGAGGAGCAGTTCCCAACCAGTGATGCCATGAGAGTTCGTCGGTATTTTATTAAGAGGAAAAAGATGAACAACCTTATTAGAGAGATACCTCAGTATATGGCCACATATGTTAATACACCCTCATCAACCATGTCTAGCTCACGTGCTGTTACCTAGACAAGTTGCTAGTGTTTGTTATAATCATGTAACTGTGTAATCGTATTAGATACTATATATATCCTGTAATCTTGATTAACAAAATATAATCAGAATATTATCACAGAACCCTCAAAAGGCCACGCGGTATTCGCTCCTCTGTAACCACGGGGTGCTCCCTCGGTCGCTCCTTCCCTTCTCTCGCTTTCTCTCACCTTCCCTTCTCTGCTTTCAATGTCTTCAAGATTTCTCTCTCTCTCTCTCTCTCTCTCTCTCTCTCT
>NC_056558.1:15856508-15860417 GCF_013358625.1 Macadamia integrifolia
ATATGGTGAAGGTGCAATTAAAAAAAAAAAAAAAAAACATATGGTGATGGAATTTTTATTTACAAAGTTGTTGACACTGTCGCTGACACCTCCATTAGTGTCTTCCATGCCACAAAAAACACACCTCACCTTAGCAGATACAGAGCTCGTAATATGTTCCTGCACAGATTAACGTTCCAATGTCCCTTCCCCAACCCCACCCAGTTTCTCCCTCTCTCTCTCTCTCTCTCTCTCTCTCTCTCTACATTTTAAAAAGTTTCAAAGGAATCAATCTCTAACAAAAGGCAGCACCACCAGTGCTAGCTCCACTAGTCTAATCCAATCCCAAAGCTCCAGTTTCGGGAGCTTCAGCTTCGACCTTGGTGGCTCTCACTGTTAATGCAGCTCAGTTTCCTTCTTACCATCCATGGGAAAGAAGGGTGGAACCTCGTGGTTGACTGCAGTGAAAAAGGCTTTCAGGTCTCCTACTAAGGACAACGAGTCGAAGAGTAGCAGAAGGAGAGAAGATCATGAGCAAGAAGAAGAGGAAAAGGTGATCACTTCCCCCTCTGTCTCTCTTCTTCTTTCCCCGCCCACCCCTTTTCCCCTTCTGGGTATCACTATAATGCAATAACGATCTGGGTTTGTGTAGAAAAGGGAGAAGCGAAGATGGATTTTTCGAAAACCTTCGAATCACGAACCGGTGACACAACAATACGAAGCGAAGCCTGCAGTTACGACTGCAACCACGAATCCTGTTACTGCTGCTGAGCAAAGGCATGCCATTGCTGTTGCAGTGGCGACCGCAGCAGCCGCTGAAGCGGCCGTTGCTACTGCCCAAGCAGCTGTGGAAGTTGTTCGCCTCACTAGACCTTCTAATTTCGTTAAAGAACACTACTCTGCCATTGTCATTCAGACTGCCTTCAGAGGCTATTTGGTAAAATACGAAAAGCAATTAACCACATAAATTTCAGAGATGATGGCTTCTGTTTTATCCTTCTTTTGATGATTAACTAATTTTTCTGCCTCTGGTGGGGAAGGCGAGGAGAGCTCTTCGTGCATTGAAAGGGCTTGTAAAGCTTCAAGCTTTAGTGAGAGGACATAACGTACGAAAGCAAGCGAAGATGACCCTTCGGTGCATGCAAGCTCTGGTCAGAGTACAGGCTCGGGTGCGGGATCAACGCATGAAGACTTCCCAGGATGGGAGTAGAAAATCTATGTTTAATGACACTAACAGCTTATGGGAATCACGGTTTCTTCAGGACATTGCAGAGAGAAAGTCAATGGTAAGTATCCTCTCTCTCTCCTGGCTTTAGCATAAGCTCTTCTAGGCTTAAATTTAAAGGGTTTTGATTCTTCTTTCACAGTCAAGAGATGGAAGTAGCATTGCAGACGATTGGGATGACCGCCCACATACAGTAGAGGAGATTCAGGCCATGTTACAGAGCAGAAAGGAAGCTGCTTTAAAACGCGAGAAAGCCCTCGCCTATGCTTTCTCTCAGCAGGTTCACCTCGCTTTCTCTCTCTATCTCTGTTTATGACTGTCTCTCTCTCTGTATTTTTAATATTTGAGAGCTCACATTTGCATAAAACCTCCACATCTATATCCAAGATATGGAGATCAGGTAGGAACTCCTCAATCGGGGAAGAAGAAGAGCTCGAAGATAGACCAAAATGGCTGGACAGATGGATGGCCACGAAGCAATGGGAGAACAGGGGAAGAGCTTCGACTGATCAAAGGGAACCCATTAAAACCGTCGAAATCGATACGTCTCTTCCCTACTCTTATTCAGCCCCTAAGAACAGAAGATCACAGCCACAACCTGGCACTTATGGTCTTGCATCTCCTCTGCACAGAGCCCACCAACAGTATCTCTCTGTTCATCGGTCCCCTGTCACGCCTTCTCCTTGTGGAACAAGGCCTCTGCAAGTACGCTCAGCCAGCCCTCGTTGCCAAAGAGAAGAGAGAAGCTACCCAACAGCGCATACACCAAGCTTGGGATCCAGCTATTACTACAACAGTGGGATGCGTTACAATGGACCAGGCTCAAATAGCGGTGCTGGGTCTGCAGCTGCTGCAATCCCGAACTACATGGCTGCCACAGAATCAGCAAAAGCTCGAATTAGATCGCAGAGTGCACCGAGGCAACGGCCATCGACGCCTGAAAGAGAGCGAGTGGGGTCAGCGAAGAAACGTCTCTCTTTTCCCGTTCCCGACACTTACAGTACTGGTGGTGTTGGTGGTTGTGGAGGTGGGTACAACTATAGCCACATTTTAAGGAGCCCAAGCTTTAAGAGTGTTCATGGAGGTCAATTCGGTATGGAGCAACAGTCAAATCTGTCTTGTTGCACGGACAGCCTCGGTGGTGAAATATCTCCCTCTTCGACCAGTGACCTCAGAAGGTGGTTGCGTTAGAACTATTACTGCATCAGACTTTAGCTTCTAACAACATAAATGGTGGTGACTGGCAATGTCATGAAATTGGTTTTTTGTTTTTCTTTATTTCGTTTAGTTAATCCAATGATGAAGCCATGAACTGAAAAAAGTGGGATTGATTGATTGAACACGATGGATTATATTTCAATCCTAATTCTTTCTCATAAAATTTTGACCATTTCAGACCTTTTCGTTTGTTTGAATTTTGCTTCTGTTGCTACAGATTTTACCTCTCTTTCCCCTGTTCTTGATTGATTGAACCATGGATAAAAGAAACCCAACCAAGAAAAAGGGGAGAAGAAACTTCCTTTTATGATTCCATGACCTCTAACTTGTAAATAGTTATGGGATTTGCTAATCATCGGCTACCACTTACCAGAGAAGAAGACACTTCCTTTTATGATTGATTTTTTCGTTACTGTACCTGCAGTCATCAACTTAGTTTAGAATTTGGATTGGTTCTTGAATGTTGTGGTCTGAAAGCCATACAACAAATACCCAAGAGCAAATAGCTCTGCAGTCTGTAATTTTTGAGCTTTCCATTATTAAACATGAAAGTGGCTTATGATTTACCCAAATCCAGCCAGAGGCTTCAATGGGGTGGGGACTAGACTCGACCAACTAACTCTTTAAGTATAACCATGACACTAATTTACTTCTACAAATTTATAGTAGCGTGGGTTGTTGTTTATCACTATAATGATGTGTGTGGGGGCCAACTTAAACAACCCCCTCTCCTGTGAAGTACTGTTATACTGATTCTTTCTTAGAAGTTCCATATTCTTGCAAAAGAACCTGCTTATTCCAAAAGGCACCCTAGAAGGAAGTTTAGGTGTCATGAGTCATGAATCATGACCCACTCCTAAACTATAAGCAAGGTTGTTCTCATAGAACAGCAGCTAAAGAAACCAGGGAGGCCACAGTTGCCGACTGTAATAGCAGTGATGAGGTAAGCTTCACTGGAAACAAGAACATGAAGCTTGTATTAGCACAACAATGCAGATCCTGTTCAAAGCCTTGTGAAATGGAGCCATAGCCTATATAGTTCGCTGTATCATGCACAGAAAATTGAGATGCAACTTTATCAGCAATAAAGTTTCCATGAAAAAAGCAATACAGTGGCTGTGGCTTGAATTATTATATTGGCTGTCGGCTTGCAATCAAGCCATAAAGCTGAAATTCGGTATTGCTTTTCAGTAAAGCTTTAATACCCTGATGGCTTTTTGGCCTTTTTGCCACACTGTATACCACTTATGGTTACTTTTCAATGAATAAAGATTTAGGTGCCGTTTGATAACACTTCCTATTCCTGGAGAGTGTTCTTTTACAGAAGTGTTCTTTTTCGATTCCATGCTGTGAAGACACTCTGGGGGAATAGAAACAGCGTTTGGTAAAACTATTTCAGAAATGGCTTTAGAACAGGAAAAGAACAGAAACAGCGTTTGACAAACACTTCTATTCCTGGAGAGTACAATAATGAAAATTCACTTTTG
>NC_056558.1:15860437-15870892 GCF_013358625.1 Macadamia integrifolia
CAGCGGCGATCGAGAGAGTGAAAACCTGCAATAGGTTTTCCTTAGGACATTAGAAAAGGGATTGGGGGTTTTTAATCGTGAGATGGAGAAAAGGGATTGGGGGTTTTGAATAATTGTGTTCTTTTAAGTTTCTAAAAGAATAGAAAATCAACTTTTTGGTACTCTTGCAATGTATTCTTTACTCATTCTTTTTCATTGGTTCATTCCGGGGGAATACAAAAATGAACCGGACGTGCCAAACATATTTCTGTTCTATTTGCATTCCCGCAGAATAGAAGAACACCAGAAACATTCTCCCAGAGTGTTATCAAACGGCACCTTAGTACTCCCAAAACTTTAAAAAAGGATAAGTGTGAACAAACTAACAGTAAAATAATACT
Organism: Macadamia integrifolia; assembly: GCF_013358625.1. Taxonomy (NCBI): domain Eukaryota; kingdom Viridiplantae; phylum Streptophyta; class Magnoliopsida; order Proteales; family Proteaceae; genus Macadamia; species Macadamia integrifolia. Next base: position 15,860,818 of record NC_056558.1, read on the forward strand.
CAGAATATTATATGCGCCTTGAATTCTTGATTTGTTTTGGAGATTGGGCGGCTTCAACATATTTTGTCGATTCAAATGAGATTTTCCATGAGCTCTATGATGGTAGTAGAAGGCTTGAGTCTATTTCATATAGAGGTGTGGGACAAAGCGAACAATACATCAAAGCCCGACTAGATGCAACCCAACTTGGAAGAGTATTTATATGTTATGATGTCTTGTTATGTAAAGAAGTGAGATTTGGGGAGTTAAGTGTTAAGAGTTTCTGGGCGAGAGTTTTTACCATGAGTTTGAGTGTTCTTCACAGATTTCCATTGTAATCTTTCTTTTCATTATATAGTAAATCATCTTCACCTTGACCCATGGATATAGCACTTCACATCGGTATGTGAACGACATTAAATTTCTGTGTCATGCATGAATCTATTTTTATTATTGGTGTTTTATTGCTGTCTGTTCTATCTTCTAACACAGAAACTGCTATTAGAATGTATCTGGCAAAGGTCTCAACCCTTAATTCCTTTAATACTTAGAACCTGAAATGGGATGTGTGATTGGTGTTCTTTTATCTCACTGAGAGGTGCTCTTGTATCAACTCTTGGCAAAACTGCAATTTGTCTTTCATTGGGAGGTTGTTGTTGATTCAGTAAGTGCTGATAGGAGCGCTTGCGCTTTGGAAAGCTGGGAACTCGGATAAAGGGGGATACAAATTCTAGTGGTCCTCGGTTTAAACACCCAAGAGGGAGGGGGGAGGCCCTGGGCTAAGAAGAGAGAAAGAGTGGAACCTGGTCGGTTTAAGGAAGCAAGTCTGGCATAGCTGCAGCAACAAGGACTACGGTATTTCGGTGTGTCTTTATGAGCAACAAAGGTACCTCCATGAAAACACTGCTTGGTCTATTAATTGTTCATCTTCTCTCAGAGGTATATTAAAGACCCCCGACAAAATCCTTCCCCATATTCAATGTATGATTGGGAATGGCATGAAAGCTTATTTATGGTTGGATACTGGTTTGATCCTCATATTTTTTAAGATATTATAGTTCCTGGTCTCACTCATCCTATTATACTCATAACTAATTCTTAGGCTAACTGTGGCCTCAAATCTCCATCACACCAACTATTTTCAAGGAGGGTTGGAATCTAAGAGGTGGCTTCAATTTAGGTATAACTAAAGCAACACTAATATAGGTCCCAAATCAGAACTAGACATCAAACTATTGTTAGGATAACAAAGTTGCAGAACAATGATTGACAATTAAAAAAATAAAAAATCTATCAGCCAAGATGAGCTACATCCATGGTCAAACAAAAAATTAGAGCTTTCACTATTCTAATGAAGAATTAGAAAACCCTAACAGTGTTTTGATGTGTTTAAGTTTGTCTCGAATTCTTGATCTATTTTGAAGATTGACTGTTGACATATTTTGGTGGTGATCAAAATGGAAGATTTGTGATGGAAGCAAAGGGGTTGGACCGATAGGCCCACCAAGCCCGGAGCCCAATACTAATCTTGTATGGGGGTGCGGGGGCATAACCCCTATGGTATGGTTCGACCTATTGGACTAACCAGTGACTTGGAAGAGTATATAATGTACTATCGTCTTGTTGAGCAAGTCACTGTAATTTGGGGGGGGATTTGAGCTAAGGTTTCGAAGCGAGTTTTCTCACCGCTGCTTGGGTATAATCTCTCTTCTACATAGTAAACCATCTTCTTCTTCACTTGAAGACGTAACACACCACATTAATATGTAAACCTCATTAAATCTCTGTGTTATGCAGATCTGTTGGCTATTTATTTTCATTTTTCTTGGGAGTTTACTCTAACATACAATATAGAGTAACTCTTTTTTTTTTTGGTACGAAATATAAAGAGTAACTCTAATCGCCAAAATATTCCCAAAAACTCGAGATGAGGCTTAGGGCCCGTTTGATAACGTTTCAAGAAACGCGTTTCTGCCGTTTCTGTTTCCAAAAACAGCAGAAACGGAGCAAAAAACGTTTGATAAAACTGTTTCATTTCACTTATTTTTAGAAATAGAAATAGAAATTTTTACTTATTTATGGTTCAAGAAACGACTTGTGGCAATTCTTTCACTGATTACCATCGATTTCTAAAAACATGACTTATCAAACACCTTCAATTCCGTTTCTATTTCTAGAAACGGAAATTTATGTTTCTGCCGTTTCTTGAAACAGAAACGGCAGAAACGCTATCAAACGGGCCCTTACTCTCCAACAAATGGGACTGCCGATATTGGAGAAGAATTAACAGTACATCCAAGATTAAATTGAGATCAGGCTGTACCAATGACACGACCAAAGGAAAGGGATGGGTGGTCCAGCTCTGATAGTTTCATCCCAATTTTATGATTAGGTGGAATCTGGTGGAGTGGAAATTAGGTCCAGATCACTATGTAGATACAACTAGAACTTTGAAAGGGTAATCAGCTGGGAACTGAATTGCTGCTACTGATGGGCAAATGGCCCCAGAGCTCTTATCTGAAACGGAGCAAAACAAATACAGGGCCATAGGCCCAAGAACAAAAAGATTACAATGGCGCAGAGAAGAGACTTTACAATCTATATCCCTGAAGATCTTTATCATTATGGTTGATAATAGCGCAAGAAAACAAAAGGAAAAAATACATCTTTTTCTTCTTTCAATGGCGAACTAAAGACAGAATTAAAGAGATTAAAAATGGAGGCAGCAGATATTACGTTCCCACAAGCAGGGGATGGGAAAGTTATTTACCCTGGTTCAGCCACTGAAACGCCATCTCCGACTTTGCTGCGCCAACCTTGAACGTGGAACTGCTGCTACCACTGCTATCTGAGACAGATGCCATGGTCTGTTGCAGCATTTCTGATGGAGATGAAGCAGTGGTTGCTATAGGGCTATCACCACTAGTACCCCAGTCACCGGACACCAAATTGAAATTGAGCCCACCGCAGCAATATGAGCTACTCTTGCCACCACCACAGCAGCCATGCGACTCTGACCCTGCAGAGCTAGGTCGCAGGACTTCAGCTAAGGGGCCACCGGGTGGTGAAGGTATCCAGGAACCAATTACTCCAAGACCCATTTGGATCTGATCCTTGTCTTCGTTAGAGAAATTGCCACCGGACATTGACAGTGTAAGGGCAGACGGTGACAGCTTCCCGTCTGAACAAATTGAAAACTTATTCCCTTCATTTCTGGTGCTATTTCTTGCTGGGCTCGACCACGCGTGGATGAATCTCCTGGGCGTATGTCGATGTTCAGGGCTTGAAGGTTCACATAAGGAAGTTATTTCGGGGTTCAGAAACAAGAAGCCCTTATCATTCTGATGGCGAGCTCCTGATCCTTCCCCACCACCAAAATTTGAGTAAGTTTCCAAGCTCAGCTCTGCTTCGTAAGGCTGTCGGAAGGCAGCGAAATTTGTTTTCAACTGCGCCTTTTGCGCCCAGTGTTGATTCGATGCAGCAAGGGGAACCGCTTCCCCTCTCATCATCCAGTCCACACTCCTTCAAGCCGTAGAAACAAAGCACAATACTTTAAATAAATAACTAACAAATACCCAAGGATTTGGGTACTCAAAGCGAACCAAACTCACCTGGGTTCCTTGTACGATGGAAGAGGAGCTAAGTTATCGAAAGGGGAAGCTTTGAAATCTGTCCGGGATAGAAGCCCTGAAAGCTGATCGGTGGTAGTTGTAGTATTAGTTGTAATGTTGGGAAAATATGGAGACGCAGTCTGAGGTGTCAATGGAGCCGAGCGCATATTGTTGCCTTCATGCTTCTTAATTTCGGCTAGTTGATGTTGTTCCACAGGCTTTCTTGAACGGGGACGACCTCTGTGCAAGTGTTTCTCACAGTACTTTTGATCAGGCGCAACATATATTGCGCACCGCCATTTCTTTCCATCGGTTCGGCGGCACCTTCCCGGCTCAGGATCCATTCCGCTCGAGAATCGTAGATTGAAACAAGAACTCCGAGCAACAACTGAACATTAACAGAAGGAGAAGTCTAAAATGGGGGGAAAAAATTGGGGGAAATGAAAGGCAAGAAACCCAAGTTTGAAAATCATGGAAATCAAGAGGGATAAAGAAGATTCAAACCAAGTTTGAAAATGAGATAAGGGACCCAATAAAATCACAGAAAAACAACCCAACCCATTTTGAAGATGAGACAGAGAAGATTTAAAAAAGGTGGAAGGCAAAGAAAATAGTCAAAAGACATTACGGGCAGAGTGGGGACTAGCTGCAACAGTGTCTGAGAGATTTCTGCAAATGGACATGAGGAGATTAGGAGGAACAGGCGTAGATGCCATCATATACTTGTAGATCAAAGCCTGTCGCTCAAGCTCCTGCCACTGAGCTGAAGTAAAAGGAAACCCCAGATAAGGCGCCATAACTCCTGCTTGAACACACGAAACCACATCCTCAGATGTTCTCTACTAATTGCAATCCAAGCAAGATATAATTTTTGTGTTTGAAAGAGCGAGAAAGAGGGTGAAGCACAAATCAGAAGCCAAAGACTTGCAAGAGAGACCTACCAGGGGATTCGAAGGCATTAGTGCTAAAAGACGGTACAGTCCTCGTCGCTGAACCCCAATCACCACCACCACCACCACCCTCACCTTCCTCCTCCTTATAGATTCCATTATGAGAAATGGGCCCAACCCCACCACCTGCAACAGCACCAACATCCTCATCCTCAGCGCCATTCTTATTCTGAGACCACCCAGAAGAAGGAAGTGGAAGATTATGATGCATCGTCATCATTTTATAAGGCAAGGATTCAGTACGTTGGAGTTTGTTAGAGCCAGAGACACAGCCACCACTCCCCGCTGTTGCCTTGTCTGCAACAAACCCAGTACTGATATCTATTTCCATTATCAAGAAAACCACTTTTCCCCAAACGGGAAACAACCTGTTCCTTCAACCAAGAGTTCAATAGCCCCCAAAAAGAAATTAGAGGAAGAAGATTTCTGGAACCTAAATATGCCTTTTAAGAACTGCCAAAGACCCAGCGGTAGAGAAACAAGGTAAGCAGACCAAAGTAAGATTGGGACTAGATATCAGTCTCTCTCTCTCTCTCTCTCTCTCTCTCTCTCTCTCTGCCTTGTATGTGTGCAGCATCTGCGAGTAGCTTGTAGAGGTAATCGCACTTGGGTTGCTAGTTTCAACGCGTTGGTGTTGGGTGTTGATGTGTCGTTGGCTTTTGGTCTTGAGGCCTGAGAGTGATCCTTTGCCGCCATTCTCCCATGCGGTCTTGCTTTTGCTTCCTATGCTTCCAACATTCGTACTATCTCAGACAAATTAGTAAAAGCTGATATATCGCTATCGCTCAGCCACGCACACTCCACTCTCTCTCTCTCTCTCTCTCTCTCTCTCTCTCTATAGTTTGCAAGAGTCTAATGACGACAACTCAACACCACCACTATTGGTGAATGATTTTTTATACTTCATCATAGGTTAATCTAAGGAAGTATTGGTGCAGACTCCTCGATAAAATGGAGATCTTGCCTATAATAAGTAGGCCGTGGGGTTGCAAGGTGCAAAAGCCCCCTATGTAGCAGAGGAGTAAGGGGTATAGTTTAAAGTATCTTTGATATTGATATGATATTCTTCGATATATATCTTTAATTTAGGCGATCGAATTATGATCAATATTGATATTTTAATCTTTAATTTTTAAAATATCTTAACGTGTCTCTGATATTTTTTGATACCCTCCAATGTATATATTAAATTTAGTCAATCAATATGATGATTGATATCGATATTTTAATCTTTAGTAACGAACATAGTCTCTTGTTCGAATTTTTATTTGGGACTCATTTATTAAGAGTAATTTTATTATTTTAGATATTAAGACTTTTCACTATATATTTGTAATTAGGTTTACTTTTTCTATAAGACAACGAAGTTTACTTTCTCTGTAAAAAATTCTAAGAGGTATGAATATAAGCGTTATAATTCTATTCTCTATTAATAGTGAAACAAAATCTCATCTCATCTCATCGAGAATGTAAGTAATCTTATCAAAGTTCGTAAATCTATATATATTATTTGTTTCTTATTTTTTTATTGCTTTTTGTATTTTTTTTTTTACAGTTGCATTTTTACAACTAATGTACTTAAATCTCTTGACAATGTTGTTTGCCTCTCATACTTGATATGTTCCTCGACCCATTTTGATGGTCAGTGATGGAGAACAAATTTATTACTCATATGATCACTTGATTATATGAATTAGCGGTCAACACTTGTTCATTTTGTTTTCAGATATATCTTTTTTTATTCTTATAATGATTGAAAATAAAATACGTATTACTTGCTTAACTCGTACAACTAAGTAATCATAGCAGGAACAGATTCTATCTCCACTGTTTTCGTGGGGGCGGGGGAGGAAGGGGTAACTTGGTAAGAAGAAAGGGGAAACTAAATTTAAAAGGTCAAAAGAAGAAATAATTAATGGCTAGGATATTTATTGTCAGAAAAAATAATAATAGGATATTAGGGGTTTGACTTCTGCCTCGGGGATGGGCAGAGTGGGTCCCACAGACAATAGCAAATACCAAGGAGAGGAGGAAGGGTACTATGGTCCGTCGAGACTCGAGAGGCAGCAGCATAAGAAGAAAGTAAGAAGAGAGAGAGAGAGAGAGAGAGAGAGAGAGAGAGAGAGAGAGAGAGCATTGAATGTGGTAACTCAAAGAGTATAAGAGACAGCTGAGCAACACAGAAAAGGGTCGTCACCATCCCTATTTAAACCACGTTGAAAACTGCTTTCTGCCAACCGTCACTTGTACTCCACCCACCCCCCCACCATGGTTTCCATTATCGGTCTGGGATTGGTCGAATCGGCTGTATCGAATTATATGATTCTCAATCCGATATCAATTCGGATCATTTCAAGAGTAAAATAGGAAAAAAATAATATTTTTTTACAAAAATTAGGAGTAAAATAGACCGATCCCATCCAATCCGGATCGCTATCAAAGAGAAGCTGGATAGTCGAACAATAATTGCCTAGTATAATTGATGAATTGTGATGTATAAAAAACTCATGTTCATTAGGAACCTCATAGCTGTTATTTATTCCCTCCCAACCTACCCAAGAAAAAAAAAGTGTAATAATCGACTATTAATTAGCTATTTACCTTAATCCTTTTTTATTTTTCACCAAAAAATAATTTGTATCAAAGAAAAAACGAAACGGATACAAGAGAAATAGGCTAACAAAATAAAATGAATCCCTTCAGTTGCTAAATCTCGTGACAGAAGGTATCTCTAATCACTTCTATGTCTTGGTATCTCTAATCAGACTTCCGATCAATTTGTTCCCCACTAATCTTTTATGTATCGTTTCTTTATTTAATTTTCTTAAAACCTTCGAGCTATTCTCTTAGACTATCTGCCTCATCAACAATAGCAATTTTAGAGTACTTCAAATCGCCAACTTTTCTTTAGAAAATACCTCGAATAATAGATTTCATCAAGTCATTAGGCTGATTGGTAGTCATCCTGACTTTTTTTTTTTTCTATTCTATGGGAACCAAAAATAAAAATAAAAAAACTGAATAAAATGATTGGTGTCAATTTGGTGCTTTTTCATTTTTTGGAACCAAAAGGGTGGGTGGGGGGGAAACGATGAGACCTTGTTTCGTCATTTTGGTTTCGTTCCAAATAAAAAAAAATGTGAACAAATAAGGTAATCGTTCTTGAAACAGGTTCACTGAACTTTTTTTTTTTTAACGGCATTTTGATATAGAAATTGAAAATTATATTTTTGACACAAAACATCATTTCTAGAACTGAATGACTACTAAATGCAGGGAAAATTCATTAATGAAATTTTACTCCAATAAACAATGATTAATTAATTTCCAGTCCCATATCAAAACTCAAGAAAATAAAATTTAAATATAATTCAGGGAAAATTACCTGATTACCCACATTTGGGTTTCTCATTACCAAATTACCCAATTCATGTTTGAATTTAAAAATTACCCAAAACAACAATTCTCTTTACCCATGTATATCCTTGGACCATTTTACTCCCGAGGTACTCCACCCTCTATGCCTCCTATCTATATGTCCACCTTTCCCTGCAACTCAACCCTTACGAGGCATCTATTACGAAGTGGTTTCGGGTGGTTCATGGATAGGGATGAAGAAGAAATAAGCTATTTCAAGGATAGATACCTCCTAGAGAAGAGATGACAACAGAGAAAATTATATTCATTCATATCCCATACACCCTTCTTCCCCACCTTATATATAACCACTAACTAATCAATCATCAAAAAGAGAGAACTCCCCTAACAGAATTCACAGACATCACGTGGTATGGTCCCCTACATAAGCTCATGCCAAAATGATGGGTGTTTCTCAGCATTAGGGAGCATTGTGCTGATGCCGTTGAATGGGTCTCAGGAGCCATGTCATCTGATGATGTGTCATAGGCATCTTTATTACTTTGAATCGTATCTGCATCACCGCCACTTCTTCTTCTTCCCCGCCTTCACCCGCCCTCCCCTTGACGTCCCGCCCCTCTTGTCCTAGATTCAATGCTCCGTCTCCGTCTCCGTCTCCGTGACCATCCCCACTCACCTCCTCCTACAACAATTTCTTCTTCAACCATCTTCACCAACTGTTTCCTGCAATCATCCAATGCTTCCTCTTTTCTCTTTTTATATTCCCTCCTCAAAGTGAAATTGCGCGCACATACACACACACACACACACAGACTGGCGCATGTGCACACAAAGAGGTGCTCTCAGTTTTGCAATGGAGATCAAAACCTCAAATGTTTAGAACCTAGGATGGCAATGCCACTGTTGTCGTTGTGAGTCCCAATGAAAAGGGGTGCTTGCAGAGAAGGGAGAACAGGGGCAGGGAGTGGATCGAGGTGCGACGTGAGAGTGGTCGGAGTTGCGGCGGTCAATAACCAAAGAATCATCTACTTGATATGAAAACCCAACGATTCAGGGGAATCTTAGTGGGACTATCCAATTCAAAATGCCAAAAATCAAGATCGATCCCGATCGATTACGAGATGAATAAGCCAATTCCATATTCGATGCATTGATTTTGGAAACCTTGGCAGCAGTGATGGGGACTGCAGAGAAGTAAGCATACAAGGGTAGGGAGTTGCAGGGGTGCTTGAGGAGAATTGATAAAAGGCATTCTGGGCAATGGCAGGGGCAGGTTGCAGGGGGCCAACACGCTCCATCCCCCGACCATCCCCCCTTTTTTCTCTTTCATTTTTGCTAGGATTGATTTCCTGAAATTCTAACCTGATTTTCTTAGAGGGTGTTTACGGAGAATGGAGAACAGAAACGGGGAATGGATCAGGGTACCTTGTGAGAGGGGTTGGAATTGCAACAACGATGGGGTTGCGGAGAATGGAGAACAGGGGTAGAGAATGTCTCTAAGTTCCTCAAGGCAAACAAAGAAGCTCTTATAGCCAGGCTTACATCAAACAGAGAACTTCCTATTCATGTCGCAGCTCTAAAAGAAAAGGTGAGAATTGTAGAGGAGTTGATGAATATGATGCATCCAAAAGATCTATGGAAAAACAAGGTAGAACAGTCCTCCAGATTGTTGCCTCAATTGGGAATTTCAAGATGGTGAAGGCCATAGCAGCGCAAGAAAAAGTCCTAGTGATGGGGAAAAACATGTCTTACAGCATCCCAATCGTTGTCATTGCAAGGATTGGCAAAAGAGAAATTGTGTAGTTTCTTTACTTCATCGCCTATAACAGAAGTGGGTCAAAGAATGTAGAACATGGGTAGGGAATGATTCCGGAGAAGGGAGAATAGGGCTGGTTCATTTCGACGCCATTTCCGGGAAAGGTATACCCCAACCGAAGGCAATCGGAAGGGTGATCGGAGAAGTGGTTGTTGGGGGTAAAAATGGTAATATATATTCTTAATTGAGTGAAGGCTACTGTTTTGGGTAGTTATGTAAACCCAAATCTGATTTGGTATATTTTTTTTAACTGAAACGTAGGTTGGATAATTTTGTAAAAGAAAACCCAAAAGTGGGTAATCATGTAATTTTTCCTATAATTAATCTAGGTCTACTCTAAT
>NC_056558.1:15873431-15874809 GCF_013358625.1 Macadamia integrifolia
ATTTTTGGGTTATTATTCATTTTCTTTTCTTACTGATACTAGGAACAGGTTTCGAAGTAGTCATGACGAAGAAGAAGTCTTCGTTCTCGGTTCGCTATGTCATCTGGTTCGTGTTGAAGCTCATGTTATCTCTCTCGATTGTACTCTATTTCTTTGCTCTTTTTAAACTTAACTCGCATTCGAGGCAACAGTTCTCGATTGCTCATGCACGCAAATCTCGTAGCTTGGACGAGCACTTCGTTGGCATTCCTAAGATCGCTTTCTTATTCCTTGCGCGAAAAGACCTACCCCCGATTTTGTATGGTGGGGTTTCTTCGAGGTTTGTTACTTTTTTTTCTTTGAATTCTTGGTTTTTATCCCTCCCTGCAATAAAAGAGGTGAGAGTAAGGAATCAAAGGTTTATTTTTTTGGTGATGATTGGATTTGAGAATTTTCAAAATGCAGATGCTTCGAATTTTTCAATCTATGTTCATTCAAAGCCTGGTTTCATGTTTGATGAATCAACGACGAGATCTCCCTTGTTTTATAATTGATAGTTGAGCAAGAGCGTGTAGGTACTCCCGATGAAATTTCACATTGAAGATGATGATGGTCATGTTGGTTAAACGGAGAGGGACCGATCTAGGGACTGGTCTCTTCTCACTGGAAGAGAAATAGAGAAGAGGAAGGGAGCAGGGATTGATGTACGCTGAAATCCTCTAGTGACGAAGACGGAGACGGAGATAGAGACAGAGAAGAAGGGGGCGTGATGCCTTGCTAGGGTTTGGCCTCCGGTGAAACCCTCCAATGGCGCAGCGATTTGCATAACCCTAAAATCCCAATTGATGAGAAGTTTTCTTCAAGGAAGAAAGATAAAGCTAATGGTGCGAGCAATGTTGTAATTTCCATTCAATTAAGGATATTTTGGTCAGGGTACGATTAATAGGATCTACAACATCAAATGGATACAATTGTAATTTTAAATTTCATAAGGAATAAGAGTGTAATAAATGAAACATTCAGGGAGGGGAGTGAAATTTCCTCAAGAGATAAAATTGATAATTTGTATATTTGGAAATTGTGGGTATGCTATAGTGAACCCCCATTGTGAGTTTCCGGTCCTCTTCTTTTGGGTATTTTTACACTTGGGTGAAATGAGTCTCCAAGAGATTTAGAGTTTAGTCGCCTTTTCTGACCCTTGTCATCCATTATTTTTCTTCATTTCTTATCTTATAGTATTTTTTTTTTGGTAATCGTTGATACCCCTAAATTGGTAGTTATATTTGTAACCAAAAAAAAAAAAAAAAAATTCAGTAGTTATAGACTTATAGTATTACACTAATTGTGGCCCCCTATTCTGGCTTCTCGTGGATCCCTTGACTGTCACTGTTTGGGTTTT
>NC_056558.1:15874909-15928091 GCF_013358625.1 Macadamia integrifolia
AAAAAAAAAAAAAAAAAGGTAAATATATTATAGCTTAACTTGACTAGGTGCATATAAAAGGACCATAGAGCTGGATATCCCATGGTCCTTAAACGAATGGCTGATATTACATTTTATGGAAAAAAGAAGCATCCTTCTCGCCCAGCCTTGTGCCCAAACACAGAAAGGATGAAGTGCTGGGCCCAAACACAGAAAGGATGAAGTGACTACCGCATCACTTGCTAAAAAAAAACTACCCCATTTATAGGGATAATATGATCAACTTGGAATTATTGGGGACTTGAGTAGAACTCATCCTCAAAAAGCTAACCATTAAAGAGAAGGTGTGCACAAGTACCTATAATTCTCCGCATCAAGCTACTCACTTCCGATGTGGGATTATTAACTTTCCACATGGAACCTCAACTATCTCATCCTACATGCGGGAGCTACTGAGATCTTCATATCTTCTCCTCCACGCTGGAAACATCGGATTACCACACCATAGCTCTGCCACAAACTCTGCTATAACCTTGGCTCTAATATCACTTGATAGGTATTTGGGTAGAAACTCATTCTCAAAACCTACTACTGAAGTTGGTGCACACTCTCTTACAATTGTTTTTTTTTTTTAGATAGATAATTCACTATATTGCAAAGAAAAGAAAAGAGAGTTGAGGAGGGATTACAAAACTCAGCCAAACAACTTATAAACAACCAAATTTATGATCAAGGCTCAAGTGAAAGAAAAAAAAAAAAAGAAGAAGCAAGTTGCCTGCAAAAGGAACCTAACAACACCTCAAAGTATCAATTGACCTTTGAACGACAGAAAAATTCCAGCAACTAACTCTCACGCAGCCAAGTCACATGGACGTGCCATTTGCTAACCAGGAATAAGTTTATCCCGACCTATTTCCTTCAAGGAATGAGACTGCACATTTACCATTAACATCTAGCTTGATATCTCTTAAAATCATCGGTTTTGTTTTAGTCTTGTTTTGAAAAATCTTTAAATTTCTCTTTCCATAAATGATTTATAGTAGAGCAGAAAGTCAATTTACCGATTGATCTAATGGAGTCACTGTCGAATTCCTTCGCCACCCACAGAGCTTCGGCCTCAATATTTGAAGTAAACCGATGAAAAGAGGTGCAAAAGCTAGGACTGTCTTTCCAAAACTGACCAGTAAAAACGCATTAAAAAAATTGATGGTTAGGAAACTCCAATCCAGCCCAAAAAAAAGCAGCAGAAAGCTGAATATAAGTTTTTATATTCTCTATCGTAATATTACATTTTATAGCCATTCTTAAGGTTGTAGATTTGAGTTTATAAGACTTTGGCTTCTACTCCTACCGCATCTGCTGCTGTTATTGCTCGTTCCATAGAAAAAGTTAATGATTGTTTCTAACTTAAAAAAAAATGATTCATTCAACGACGAAAACTTTAAACAGTTTTTAGAAACATTTAAAACCGACTTGCACTACCTAGCCAAACACAATGGGTGGACACACCTTTCTCATACAATAGTAGTTTGAATTTTTATTTTTTTATTATTATTATTATTATTTTTTTAAGTCATTTAAAACCAAGATGCACTCCCTGTACGTCGACATTTTCTCATACAAAGACCGTATTTTGAATTTTACATATTTTTTAAATCATTTAAAACCAACATGATTCTCCCTAGACAAAGATAAATACAATATCCAGATCCTCTCCTGGAACATGACCTCTTGTAATAATCTCATGCCATCCATTAGGTCTGAGTTGGGAAGGAAAAGGTTGAGGAGAGGTTACCTTTTTGGGTATTAATATATATATTTTTAAGAAAAGAGTTTAGTGGGCTAGGTGGTTTTAAATGATTTTAAAAGGAAATAAAATTCAAATACTACCATTGTATGAGAACAGTAGTCTACGAAGTATGGAGGCCAGAACCTCTCGTGGACCATGACCTCTTGCAACAATCTCATACCATATATTGGGTGTGGGTAGGGAGGGAGAAGGGTTAGGAGAGGTTACTTCTTAAACGACTAGTTGATATTATAATTTATAGGAGAGGGATAGGTATGTTGCCAATATACAATATGCTAACGGACAATACCAATAGAAGTAAGACTGTCATTTCAAAAGGGGAAGAGAGAATTAGACACAGTGGAGGCTAGTTTATGATATACTGGTAGAATACCTCAACTTTTTCCATAATTTATACTTGATTAATTAGGTGCATAGCTTATTTAAAAAAAAAAATAATATATAAGATGCATAAACATTAAAGGATCATTGGGTTCATTTTAACAAAGATCAACAAATGGGTGGGGGATTTGAACTTGTTAAACCAGCAACCTGCATCTACTCCAAACGCAACCCATGATGAGCCTTTTGACTGGCCATGTTACCAAAGGCTCTTACATAGTGGCGAGAGGGTTGAGTTCTAGTTAAGATGGAGGTTTTATTGGTGCACAATCTCAAGCAGGATGGGCCACAGTTATATTTGTTCATAGTGATTGTATCATGGTTCCATGGTTTTATTATCTGAAAAAAAAAAAGGGACCCTTCAACGAGCAATTGATGTTATATTTTATACATGATCCTTTTTAAACGAGAAGTTGATGATATTATAGTTTTATACACGGTCCTCCTCAAACAAGCAGTTGATATCATATTTTATACTTTTATCAAAAAATAAAAATGGTATTATATTTTATATGCCTCTACCAAAAAAATGAAGATATTAACAGTTGATATTATAGTTTATATTTAACCAAAAGAAAAAAAAGTAAAGATATTATAGTTTAACTTGACTAGGTGCAGATAAAAGGACCATAGAGCCGGTTCATTCCATGGTCCTTAAACTAGTAGTTGATATTATATTTTATGGATAAAGAAGCATCCTTGTCGCGCAGCCTTGCACCAAACACAGAAAAGATAAACTGACTACCCTATTCCTGTGAAAAAAAAAATTACCTCTTTTGATGTCCCATGTGTGCCCCTCATTGCCCCGCATTGGTACAAGACCACGTAATCACGTGGTGCATTCTGCATATAAAGGCACGAAGGGCACATCATGTCATTCAGTCAGTTGCAGCTAATATCTAGGTCACTGCATCAGTTCGATGTTAAAGAGGCCTTTCTTCATGGGGGCCTCTACGAATAGGTTTATATGATGAGTCTTCCACCAGGTTTTTGAATTCAAGGAGAGGAAGAGAGTTTGCCGGTGAAAAACCAAAAAAAAAAAAAAAAAGTGATATATGGTCTCAAGCATTCTCCCTAGACTTTTGTTTTATCGAAGTGAAAAGTGAGATGTATCGTTCCCTATCTAAGTGTTTAGGTGGCAAGATTTTCAATAGCAAAAGGCACACAAGCACCAGCTGTAGAATTACTCACAGGTCGAGGCTCTGTGACGTCTTCATTAACCACCGAGGGATGGACACTAAGCGCAATATTGCTGTATTGCTTTACGATCGTTTTGTCCAGCTAGAGCTCCACCCCTTCCTGGATTATAGGAGCATGAAACCTGGGGACGAGCTCTTGGTGAATATTGAAACTGTCATACGTGAGTGTAAGGTTGGGGTGGCCATCTTCTCTCCAAATTATTGCACTTCTTACTTCTGTCTCCATGAATTGGCTCTCATGACAGAGTACCAGAAGAAGATCATTCCCATCTTCTATGATGTCAACCCATCTGATCTTGTGGTTGTTGATGATGGAAGCTATCCAGCCAAGGAGCTACACAGGTTCAGATTGGCGCTTGAGCATGCCAAGGGTAGAGTGGGCCTCCCTTTTGATCCGTCTAACGGGTAAAGATCAAGTACATCAAACACGCTTCCATTTTGCACATTCATTTTTTTCCATAATATGTGTTTTAAACAGATTTACTTGTACCATTACACCGATATAGAATTTGGTACGTATCAATATTGGCCTCTACGGCTCTACCTCGGCCGATTCAACAGGTGATCTCCTCTCTCTCTCCCTGCAATTTGTCTGGGACGATTGATAGCGAGAGCGGATTGAGTCCTTGTACGAGAACCATTTTTGTACGGGACTGCCTCGCACAGATGGAATTCACTTAACAACCAACTCTATGATGGATCAGCAGAATGATTCTCATACGAGGAAATGTGATGCACACTCTTCTCTTTGTGCCGTATGAACTTTTTTTTTTTTGTTTAATAATTTTTTTAGTAAATCTGGTCTCTGCTTGATTCATTTTTATCTTTTTCATGTTTTAAAGCTAAGAATTTCCTGAGATTTTGAACCATTCTGATGATTGTTTTCTACAATGGGTTTTCAAGGGATTGGTCGGATCTGCTAAAGAGAGCTTCGGACAGCGTTGTGGAAAGCTTGATGGGGTTAGATGCAGAAGAGAAAAAGTGCCAGCGTCAATAGAAAGTGGAATCAAACAGACCCTTGCATGCATGTATAAAGAGTAGCGGTTGCCAATAACAAAATTCACACTTAATTTGTAACTTTAAAAAAAAAAGCACACTTAATTTGGTTCCATGTACTTCCAAATGTTCATTCAATTTTTAAGTAAAATAGAAACAGAAAATAAAATTATAATTTGACCAAAAAAAAAAAAAAAAAAAAATGGATTCTCTGCGAGAGTATAGGGTGTGCCATACATAGGCCCTTACAAATGATTAGTCCACCCCATATGAAAAATAAAAATCCTACCCTCCTGGATACTTCCATGAACAACTTTCTTATTGGCCTTTGTACTGGTGTATGAGTAATGCTCCCAAACAAAAGACTCAGCCCCAAAAGAAGTCATTTTCACAGCCTGTTTTGATGAAAGCATCTTCATTGTATCAGACGCAACAGTCCGTTTTGATGAAACCATTTTCATTGTGCCCGAGGCACACCTAGGCCTTGGCGGAGCGGTTTTTAGAGTGCTTAATGGAATACCTACCTGAGGGTTGGTCACTTGATCAACTCCTCTCAAGTACTATATCGGTGCTTGGTTTGCAGCATCAATTCCCTTGCTTTTCAAGAAGTGTAGCTTCGACCCCTGTCAACTCCTCTGTAGGTCTGCCCTTCAACTTGTACCAAAAAAAAAAGAAAAAACCTTCATAGTGCAAGAGAAAGTATTGATTCTTTCTTAAACTATAAAAGTAGAACACTATTTGACTATTTAAGAGATTTGCAGGATTCAATTCAATTCAATTCAATATAGAATACTATTAGACTTTGCAGCTAATAGCTCTTGCATGCTGTGTGGATCTCTTGAGTAATCTATTACTCACGCATTATTTTATTGTTTCCATTCTGCGGAATGTTGGTATGCGTTTCCACTTCGATTATAAGTAAATTTTAACTCGTTGACAAAGAGGTTTAATTTTTAACTCAAAATCCAAGACCTACCCCTAATTGGAAGGATTCTACTATCATTTGGACTGCCCTTTTATGTTAGATATAGGGCAATCGCAACCACCTCAACCCTTGTTGGACCTGTACTTTAGGAGTTGTTGATTCTTTCGGGGTGGATAAGCGGATTGTGGCAAGGCCCTCAGATCTGAGCTCTACTAGGGCTCCTTTGGTCCATGATGTTAAGCCTTATTATTTGTGCTTCTTGGTGATAGAAGTTATTCGGCCATGGAGCTACACAGTTCCTCCCCTTTGATTCTTCGAGTGTAAGGTTTTGGGACCCATATTTGTTACCTAGTTGGGTTTCTCTTCAAATTCACTGCGGTAAACACTCATTGGTCCACCTCTCTTAAACCATCACCTCATAGATAGTGGGACCCCACAAGGGAGGATATCCAAATATAATATGGATTAAGTAGATTTATCGAGTCGGTTTAGACTTTTTTCCCGAAAATAAATTCGTTGCATATATGTTCTGAGGGATGTAGATATGAGGATTCAACACTTGTCCCTTTT
Source organism: Macadamia integrifolia (assembly GCF_013358625.1). Taxonomy (NCBI): domain Eukaryota; kingdom Viridiplantae; phylum Streptophyta; class Magnoliopsida; order Proteales; family Proteaceae; genus Macadamia; species Macadamia integrifolia. The sequence continues at coordinate 15,880,770 of NC_056558.1, forward strand.
GCTTTCATTTATACCCCTCCTCATCCTTTAAATGGCAGGAAATGGGACAGGTAGTGTTGGACCCTTACATGTACGTCCCAGGTGAACGTATGTATAAAAGATCCAATCTCCTTTTTTCCCTCACGATTTCAATATATATATATATATATATATCATACTATTATATAAAAGCATGTACTCATATTTGGTGGCTAATCTTTTTTTTGACTACTTTAGCCATCTTACTTATTTAAATACCTTATATTTTTCATTATCATTTTTTGTCGAGTTGCTATTACAAAAGAAAAAATCTAAATTTTCTCTATCCTCTCTCACGTTCCTCTATTTTAATCTATAGCTTGGAAAAAAAAATTATATTTTAAGAATTTTTTTACCAAAAAAAAAATCTCCCTCCTCTCTCTCTCTCCCTCTTACCTCAGGTGCCTCTCTTTTTCTCTTTTAATTTATATCCTTCTAAAAAAAAATTCTATATTATAGGAGTTTTTAACTTTTTTCTACCCAAAAAATAAATCTAGATTTTAGGATTTTTTTTTTAACCAAAAAAGAGTCTTTCTAAAATTTTCCCTCCTCTCTCTCTTACGTCCCTATTTTTCTAAAAAAAATCTATATATTAGGAGATTTTTATTTCCTTCCTCACTCTCACGTCCCTCTCTTTTTCTCTTTTTATCTAAATCTTTCTAAATACATAAAAAAAAAAAGTCTATATAAAAAATCTTAAGTTTAAGAGTTTTTTTTTACAGACAATAATAATAATATGAGAGAGAATTTCCCTCTTTCCTTCCCTCTCTCAAACTCTCCCCTTGCTCACAATCTCCCCTCTTCTCTCTTCCAAACTCCGATCTCCCCTTTCCTTCTCTCTCCCACACTCTTTCCTCCTCTCTTCTCTCTTCTCTCTTCTCTCTTCCAAAGTCCTCCACTCCACTTTCAATTTTCTTCGTTTATGATCTTCCTTCCTCTCTACACTCTCTTCCAAACTTCTCCCTTTCACTTCTATTTCTGGGTTTCGAAATCCTTAATGAGTCATTTGCAGTTGAATACAGCTTTGAGTACACAACAAAAGAAGAGGTTGAAAGTGATGGGTGCAACAGTTAGCAATGCTCATGCATATCTAGAAAGATTGAAGTTGAATGAGGAGAGGGAGAAGCCAGCCAAGAATGTAATGGGGAAGATGTCAATGGAGCAATAGTCTAAACTGATGTCCTCTTATTATATGATGGGAAAAATCTGTTCAGAGATTTTAGAGAAGAAGGTCAGCCAATGCCTTCTCAACTGAGAATTAATTATTTGACTACTTCCTATGCTCAGGAATAGTTGTGGAAAGCATATAGATTCATCTTGGGCTTTTTTTTTTTTTTTTTGGTACCCTTTTGGATAGGGGGGAGGGTATGATTGTGAGATTTGGAAGACGTGAAAAGATGTAGCTGTCTTTCTATTCTGATGGCTTCTCTAGCTTTTCATGTGTCTCTAGGATATTTTGGTTGAAGGTTTCTTTTGTTCTGATGGCACAAAATTCCTCTGTTTCTGCATTTGAACCCAATCTACAAGAAGGTCCCCGTTTTGATCCATAACTGAACACCCATCTATGAATCTCTGATCATAATCGAATAACTTGGTGAGATTTCAAAGGGCAAGTCTCCTTTGTTGCTCTCATCCTTACCAACATGAACACGCCAGGTTCGAGGGTGATTTTGTCGTCAAGAAGGTCTGTTCTCTACAACTCTCTTTCTCATTCTTTGTGGTTTTTAGTATTTGGTTGGAAAAAAAGGACTCGTCATCGCCCCTGTATGACGATGATGATGCCTCACATTCTCCATTGCAGAGAACTAGGGGTGTCAACGGTCCAGTTTGGTGCGGTTTCGGTCCGGTTCCACCGGTTTCGGTGTGACTTTGGAAGTGACCGAAACCGACCCATTAAGGATTTATCGGTTTCGGTCCGGTGTCGGCTTCGGTGCGGTTTGGGTTCGGGTTGGTACCGGTTTGGATTTATGAGGTTCATTTCGGTTTGGATCGGTTTTTTAAACCGGTATGGAGCCATTAGGAAACAACCAAATGATGAATTGGTGAACTTCGGTTTCTTAAATCGATTTGTAACCGGGTTGGTTTTGGTTTTTGGTCTAGTTTGGATGCGACTTTCCATACAAATGTATACAAAACTATGCAAATTTTGATTTTTTTAATGAATTTTGGAGTGTTTCGGTTTCGGTCCGGGTTTTGAGCCGGTTTCGGTTTGGTTTCGGGTTCATCCGGTTTTCGGTGCGGTTCGGTTTGGTTTTGGGGTTGCAATACTCAAAACCGAACCGAACCAATAAGGCTTTGATTCGGTTCGGTCCGGGTTGTTATCGGTTCGGTCCGGTCGGTTTTACCGGTTCGGTTTAGGAATTGACACCCCTACAGAGAACCCTCTTCATCAGCTTGATTCATGTGACATGTACGTGTCACTCCCTCTCTTTATATCTGAGTTTCAAAAATATAATAGCGTCTGTGATTGTTCTCTATTTCATTGAATTCCTTCGTTAATTAGGTGCTCTATGTGTACGATTTAATCTTTATTTCAGAAATAGGGTACTTTTGTTAAGATTTATTCTCTACTTTAAAATACTCTCTCACATCTGGAAATAAGGTACCTTTGCGTATGATTTATTCTCTATTTTGGAAATACTCTCTCTCACGTCCCTTTATAACTTGCCATTTTGTATTGCAGAGAAAGGAAAATGCTCTTCATCTTTTTTTGTTTGATGTGACCGGTACATCTCTCTCTCTCTCTCTCTCTCTCACTCATTCGTGTGTGAAGTTTTAAAAATCAGGTACCATGCTTGCCAAGAAGAATATCATTCATGGTATTTTTCCACTTCTCTTGTTCTTCTCTGCTTTTCCCCTGCTTTTTCCCTTGTTTATCATTATTTTGCTTCAGGATCATCCCCAAGACTCTCATGTCCAAAGAGGTCTGTAACTTTATCTGGGTTTTCTCTTCTGGATATGTTGCAGCTGTAGTGTTGTTATTTATTATTGCGGTACTGATGCAATGTTGCATGATGTTATTGAAATGTTGGGTTTTTGTTTATCAGGGGAAGTGAAACCTGCAGCCGACATGCACCAAAGGAAAGCTGAGTGTAATGAAGACAGCAAGAAGTGGATACTTCGTTTTATTTAGATTGGCTCCCATTTAGGTTCCTTTTCCCCTCTGAGGATGTGAAGTTAATTCATGGCTTGTTCCTTTGTATGTAACAATTAGTTGGAGAAATATTGCTAACTGATATATGATTTTCTTCTTAATATTCTTCTTCTTCTTCTTCTTCTTTTTTTTTTTTTTTTTGTTGTAATATGCAGGTTTACTCTCTCGAATATGGTCCTGTGCATATTGTTTTGGAGGGCAATAAAAGTGTCTATTAAGATTATTCAAACAAGTACTAAGACAGTGATCACTGTGGATTGGTTAAAGTATGCAAGTCATGTTTCTCTTACAATAATCTTATATGACTAACTGTCAATCTATGAAGACTTTTCTGAAAAAGTAATTGGGCTAGCAACACTAGCAACTGTAATTCATTCATTATTCTTGTTTTATATGTAATGAACTCTCAGAAAAGTGATTATATTGTGGTAGCTTTGGCTTTACAATGTTACCGAACCCAGGTATTTTGCTACCTTACATAGTTACATATTACATTGGAACTGATCTCAATCTTGGTGATCAGAGTGTAAAATGAATTGGAAGTCCACTATAACTTAAAAATTCAATCATTGACTAGACCCAACTTACTTGCTTTCTCCCAAAAGGTGTCAACTTTGAAGGTAATTTGAATTATTCCCTGCTTTCCTCTATCCCCACAGCATGCATGCTTGTTTTCTCATATTTTTCATGTCCATTGTTGTTCAAGCTTTGATGGATATTAAAGCTTCCTTGGAGGATCCTCATGGTATTCTAGATGACTGGGATGGAAATTCTGTACACCCATGTAGCTGGTCTATGGTCCTTGTTCTTCTAAGAGTCTGGTCATTGCACTGTAAGTATGACTGTAGAAAATCAGCTTTGCTTGTGATTTAAGAAGACATAATAGGATATATAATTAAAATTTGAAAAAAAATGTTTGCTTCATTAGTGTTTTTAACAAGTGATAATAATAGGAGAATCAGGAGTCTTTGTATGAGAAAAAAAATAGATGCAGAAGACTTATTTGAAGTTATGTATGGTCCTGTTGCAAAGGAAATCCAAGTCATGACTTATCTGAGACTCTTTCTCCAAGTATAGGGAACTTGACTAATGTCTAGAAAGTGTAAGAAATCACACAAACACAATATAGTGAATGCTTAGAAACTTCTTGTTCAATGAATTTAATTTTGGGTTATATATTCTGCAGGCTATTACAGAACAATAACATATCAAGACCAATTCCAGGAGCGCTAGGGAGGCTCTTTCAACTTCAGACACTTGATCTTTTAAATAATTTTTTCACTGGTGAAATTCCATCTTCATTGAGCCAGATGCAAAAGCTCTAATACCTGTCACTAGGAAAATTGGTGAGCTGAAACACTACCATTGTCCCTTCTGTTTCTCTTTTTCCTAATTTTGAACTTTCTTAGTTTCTGTCTCATCAGGAATTTGCATTTTGGGATATTTTTGTGTGAATCTAATCATGAGCTTTGAATTGGATCGAGAGGCTTAACAATAACAATCCTTATGGAGAATTTCCTATGTCTTTGGCCAACACGACTCAGCTTGCCTTTCTATAGTCTCTTGACTTATTGCATCTTCAACTCTCTAATTGAATTTGTACCTTTTTTTTTTTTAACAGGGACTATCTCTCTCTCTCTCTCTCTCAAACATTGTTTTGATTCGGAGAAAAAACAAATGTGCATTTCCACCTTTCCCATCCATCACTGATTTTCCATAGTTACTTACACTGAATTACATTTTTTTTTTTAGTAAAGGTTTAGAGCACTCTGGTCTTAGCGTGCAGGAATAGTTCTGTTGACTTAGAAGGTCTTCAAAGGAGGAGCTTTGTATTTCCCCTCTTCTATTAAATTTTGTTCTGTTTTTTTGTTTATATTGTTCCAGATCAGAGAACTCTAGCACAAGTTAGATTTCCCCTTCTTAAACTTTATATTTGATGCTCTCTTTCATAACCATTTTATGTAGATCAGTTATATGCATATATTAATATGTTCTATAACTTGACTATACTCGAGCTTTGTTTTTGAGTTTCAATTATCTATTCTTTCAATATTGATTAAAGACACTGATTAGAATCTGCTATATTATTATCAGTTAGATTAAGTGTCTATAAAATAAAATAACTTGAGTTCTCGGGAAGCAGAATTTTCATATTATAGCTTCCTCATGGTTCAAAACTTGAGATCTTGATTGTCTAGACAATCCTAAATACAACTTTGTCTTTGTTGCATGCATAATTTTTGTAGACAAAATTTGTCAATTGGATTCTACAAGAATATGAGTGTGGGGACATGTTTTAGAAATCCATTCAAGTTTCAAAGCTTACTTTATGTGAAAGAGTTATTTGGATTCTACATATGGTTCATATGAAGGAATTTTTGGTCTACTTTCTCTTCATCTTGAAGATTTAAAGGGTTAAATGAGAGGCATTCAATGTTGGAGTTCCATATGTGAGGGATTTGACTCTCCAGGCGTAATCTCAACATTTGGAGGGCTACAGCCTCTTTGAAAGGAGTCCAATGATGGAAATTTTTTCTAAGAATTGGAAGTAGTTTTTTTTGTAAATTAAAATTTTTCAATATATAGTTTGAGTTGTTTTTGTTTATTATTGTACCTTTCTTCTTCTTCTTATTGTTATTACTATAATAAATAGTTCTAGTTGTTTGTGCTCATTGCTGCCTCCCTATTGTAATTGTACATTTATCATTTTTCTTGCTAAGAAAATTTTGCAATTTGATTTATCAATAAAAAAGAATATATTGGGAGCTAAAGTATATAAATCCAAAATGAAGCAAGCTTTAGCTTATCTTGATGATGTTATGATGACCACGACGATTACAATATTAGTGATTCTAAGTCATCTAACCATTTTTTCAAGATGGGGCAGGAGGGGTTCTTTCTTCTCGTTCGAGCATAGGTCAATTTATTTGTTCTCACTTTGAGAATTTCCATCGGCATAATTTGACAGTAGAGGCAATAGATATTCTGAGTTGTATTCCGACTATCATTACTATGAAGGATAATTTGTGGCTAACGGGTTGCCCCAGTGATGATGAAGTAAAGGTCGCGGTTTATGACTTAGACCCTGCTAGTGCGCCAGGCCCAGATGGGTTCCCTGGGGCCTTTTATCGATCATGTTGGAGTATTGTGGGTTTGGAGGTTCACTTGGCAATTCAAAACTTCTTCTTGGAAGGGGTTGTTACAAAAGGGGTAAATTCCAACTTTTTGACTTTGATTCCTAAAGTCGCCAATGCTAATTCTGTAAGCCAATTTTTCCCTATTTGTCTTGGAAATTTATTTTTTAAAATTATCCCTAAAATCATTGCTATGTGGATGACGTCTCTCGATTTCTGAGGAACAGGGAGCCTTCCGGAAAGGAAAAATTATATCTTCCAACATTTGTATGGCCTCTGAGCTTGCAAACCTTATGCATACGAAAGCTTTTGGTGGAGGTATGGCTTTGAAGCTAGATATTCAAAAGGCCTACGATACGCTTGACTGGGCGTTCTTGTTTGATGTGATGCGAAAGTTTGGATTTTTCCAACTTTTGATCGATCGTCTGCACTAGATTTTGGTTTCCACAAAATTATCAGATCGGATTAATGGTGGGCCAATGGGATTTTTTGGAATGGAGAGGGTTTACGACAAGGGGACCCTCTCTCCCCTATTCTTTTCATTATTCTTGAGGAGGTCCTTTACCGTGGTCCCAAGTGTCAGCCCCTGTGTTGACCATCCCTGAAGGCACAGGTGGAATGACAGTCTACACTGATGCTTCTACAGTCGGGTTGGGTTGTGTTCTCATACAACGCGGTAAGGTGATAGCATATGCATTCCGATAACTAAAAGAATATGAGAAGAACTACCCCACTCATGACTTGGAACTAACCGCAGTCATTTTTGCCCTAAAGATTTGGTGACATTATTTGTATGGTGAGAAGTGTGAGATATACAGTGATCACAAAAGCCTTAAGTACTTTTTCACCCAAAGAGATTTGAATATGAGGCAAAGGAGATGGCTCGAGCTCATGAAGGACTATGACTGTGACATTCAGTATCATCCTGGTAAGGCTAATGTAGTGGCAGATGTGTTGAGTCGGAAGGCACAGACTGTGTCACTCTCATACTTAGCAGTTAGCCCACAACTCGTACAAGAGGCGATGTTAATGGATGAAACCCTCTTATATGAAGGAGAAACCTTAGAGCTTGAACATCAACTAGAAAACATTAAATGGTTAATTGTATCCCTGGTAGCTCTACAGGTGCACCCGTCTATTAGGCAAGAGGTAATAATGAAACAACCTTTGGATCCTGAGTTGCAACGGATTAGAATTAAGATTCAAGAGCAAACAATGAACAACCATGACTTCGTTTTACCCAGCGACGGGGCATTATTGTTTCGAGGTAGGTTATGTATTTTCGATGATTTGGAGATACAAGACAAGATAGTGCAAGAAGCACATGGCTCTGAGTACTCACACCACCCAGGAAGTACAAAGATGTATAAGGACCTCAAACAAAACTACTGATGGCCAAGCATGAAAACCGCAATAGCCCTATATGTGACGACTTGCCTTACATGCCAAAAAGTAAAAGTTGAGAGGCATCGACCTTATGGTACTCTTCAGTCACTCCCAATACCAGACTGGAAATGGGATAGGATTACGATGGACTTTGTCACCGGACTACCACGCACACCAAGGGGATGGGTCCGATTTGGGTGATAGTTGATCGGCTTACTAAGACTGCTCATTTTATTCCCATTAAGACCAAATTCTCTATGGCCAAGTTAGCACATCTTTATATGGATAATATAGTGCGCTTGCATGGAGTGCCAGTGAGCATTGTGTCAGATAGGGACCCAAGTTTCACTTCTAGATTTTGGAAAAGTTTCCAGCGTGCTTTGGGATCACAAGTGAACTTAAGTACTGCTTTCCACCCACAGACTGATGGTCAGTCAGAGTGAACCATACAGATATTAGAAGACATGCTCATGGCATATGCAATAGAAATGTGTGGTAGTTGGGAAAAATATATACCCCTTATGGAGTTTGCCTATAACAACAGTTATCAAGCTACAATTGGGATGGCTCCATATGAGGCATTATATGGTAGAAAGTGTAGAACTCCTCTGTATTGGAATGAGGTAGGCGAATGCCGAATGTTAGGACCCGAAATGATGCAGATGACATGTGACAAGGTCGATGTTATCCGAGAAAGGATTAAGGCAGCTCAGTCATGTCAAAAGAACTATGCGGACACCCGCAGGAAAGACATTAAGTTTCAAATAGGAGAAAATGTGTTTCTTAAGATTTCTCCTACTAAAGGGTTGCATAGATTCCATAGAAAGGGTAAGTTGTGCTCGAGATACATTGGCCCATTTAAGATTTTGACTCGGGTTGGCTCAGTAGCCTACATGCTTGCTCTTCCACCTTCGCCCGAAAATGTTCATAATGTATTCCATGTATCCATGCTGAAGCGATACGTTCATGATCCATTGCATGTGTTACCCGTGGAACCAGAATATCTAGAAGCTGATATGACCTATAGAGAACAGCCAGCTGAAATCTTGGATCGAAAAGTGAAAACCCTTTGCAACCGCTCCATTTCCTTCATAAAGGTGCGATGGGCTAATCATTCACTTGAAGAAGCATCTTGGGAGAAAGAAGATGAAATCCAAGCCAAGTACCCTCATCTTTTCGAACAACCAGGTATGTCAATTTTGAGGATGAAATTTTCAAAAAGGGGGGGTAAATGTGATACCCTACTTTTAAAACTTGGTTTACTTACACGGTTGACCCGATTTAACCATGCAGGACCCGAACCAGAGAGGGTTAATGTGGGTTCCCTATGGTCCATGATGGCAAGAGTGACTTTGAACATAGGTTGGCCAGACAAGTCCGAGTCAGTGCCAAAGGAGACAGGTGTACCCAAGCCGAGTACATGCACGTATCATAAGGCCATATACGGGTAATGCAGGTATGTAGCCGTATCCTAAAGTGTATATGTATTATATATCTCGTACCGAGAGTCGAATTCCATCAAAATCTCAATTGCTTGGCTAAGTTTCGACCAATAGGTGGGCGGTCACAGGCGGGCGTACCCGCCCACCTGTGTGACCCACCCATGTGGCTATTAGATGTTCTCTAGTATAAATAGTACTTATTGTGTCTTTTCCTTTTTCTCATTTAATACATTAAAGAGTTGGTGAGAAGAGTAAAGAAGAGAGAGAAAGGAAAGGAAGAAAAGAGAACGAAGAAGAAGAAAGGATAAGAAAAAGAGGAAGAAATGATTTTAAGCGACACCGAGGTTGGATCTTCTCATTCCAGCACCGAAGAAGTGATCCCCAACATGAGACCTACGATTTGAGGTGAGCGAAGGCTATACTTCTTAAACTTTCACTAAACCCCAAGTGAAACCCTTAATTTGGGTAGAGTTCCTTGAGATCTTGTTAATCCCACTTGAGATGATGAATCTAAGGTTTAATAGATGGTCTATGTGTTGATTTTGAAGGTTTAAAGAAGTTTTTATAAGATTTGAGAAGCACTGGTGATTTCTTGAGTTAAGAGGTGATTTTGGAGGTTTGAAAGAGTTCTTGAGCAAAGAAGGTAAGATTGCTTTTCAATCCTTAAATCTAATTTAAATCTAGGTTAGAATCATCTTATAAGACCTTAGATGTGTAGAAAATGTGATTGGAACAACCTCATTTGGTTTTTCTAAGGTTGAGGAACGTTTCAAAGGTGAAAACCAATTTTCGCCCCCATAGGTGGGCCAAGATCAGCGGGCGAAGCCGCCCGCCTGTTGGGGCTGCACCTTAGTTCTCACAGGCAGGCGAAGATCGGTGGGCGAACCCACCCTCCTGAGGGGGCCCGTCGGTTGAATCGGTGGGCTATCTGGCCCGCCTGTTGGACCGATGGGGTAAGACAGGTGGGCTATCTGGCCCACCTGTTGGCCCACTAATTGAATTTTTGAGCCCGAATGGGCCCAAAACGGGCGGACACTCTTCTTTTATGATTTAAAACATGATTTAAACATCAAACCTCGTTAGTTTTGACCCCAAGGTGGTGAAATGCTAACCTCATTCGCTTATGATAGGTTCCACTAGAATTTACATTTCTCACGCCGGATCTCACCTGTACCGAACGTGAGCTTTTTGTACCCAACAGGTAAATGGGGAGAGGACGTTTGAATTTATTTTAAGGCTTGTTTTTGCATCATTAAATTATATCTAGACTAGCCATGCCATCATGAAAATTATGTGTAGATTAGTCATCCTCGTATGCCATTCGCACGCATTGCTTGTGCATTCTAAACAAATAATTTATGATATGTGTGTTGTGCTTTACATTATCAATGCTAAGTGATTGATGTGCTTATGTCATGAATGGTTGGATTACTGTGCATGATGCATTATTAGACTAAATGTCGTAGTCAGCTTGGAAACGAGTGCATTGGTGGCCCGTGGTATGGGACGCGATGGCACTATGCAATCGTACTTTGTCATATAGGAGCATGCGATTTAGGATTTTCATTCCCTGTGCTACGACCCTTCCTAACAGGAGTTGAGGTGTTGGGTTATCACTTAGGGGGAAGCAGTGGTCGTAGTTGTCAGGTCACTGTGGCGGTTAGACATACGCCCGACTGATCATTAGGACAGTCGATAACCTCAGTGGTATATTCAAGAGGGCCAATCGTACTGCTTTTAAATTATTGGGGTTGGCACCTTTACATTCTATCATTTACTTTTATGTTGAGAGTCAGTAGTCAGCATGCTTTACTTTTCTGAGTACTCACAGTGGGCCTTCTCTGACAACCTTATGGGCATATCGCGGGATGGAGTTCGCGACTCGTACCCGGGGCATACGCGCACTGTGGTTGTGAGTAGCACATAACCTAAGACTTAGTAATGTTGTTTAGGTGGATAAGATTCAAAATGAATTGCATAGCATATAGTGCATATAGATGTGGCTGTTTGTGTGATCTTTCTTTTCACTTACTGAGCTAGTGAGCTCATCCCACGTGCACACCTCTTTTAGATGATTTTGTAGGTCACCCGCTTGAAGATCAGGAGTCGGGCCCCACTATCGAGTTTTTCGTTGAGGATTGGTGGATCCCCGAGGAGTATGAGCACGGTGCTGATTGCATGTGCGAAAGCTGTGCTGTGGGACCGTAGTAATGACACCGTACAGGATTTTGCTTTTTGATTCTTTTGATGACCTCCCCTTTTGTGTCCTTGATACGTAAATTGTTATTCTTTTTGTGTAAATATCATGCCTGCGGTCCCACATGTACTTAGTTATATACTACAATTTGGGTATCAAGTATATTGGAGATATTTGTAGGTAATTTAAGTCTTTCGCTGAACTTTTGAACACTTATCTTGGATGAGGGTATGCTGTGGTGGGGTACTGTATCAGATGATCCTGGCAGGTTTGGGTTAACTGGAGTTAACTCGGTCACCAGTCCGGTTCTGTGTGAACGGGGTGTGACAATTCAATGGAATATTCAACACTATTTTCATGAAGTAAACCCTGTTGCAGATGGTCTAACAAAACATGCAGCAAAAGCAAGAGTTTCAGCCATTGGGATGTTCCTCCAAGATTTTTGGGTGAAGATATTAGTTGGGATGCATTGGGAATACTGAGATACCGTTTTAAATGACTATGTAATTCAGTGACTCTAGCATTATTACTTGTCCTGGCCTCTTCCTCCGCTGATGGCATTGTCGAAGGTGGAGTTGGAGACAAAGTCTGAATTGTCTCTTGTATTATGTATGCCCTTGGCCTTCTCTATTTTTTCTTATTTAATATACTCTTTGCTAACCTTAAACAAAAAACCCATTATTAGTAGTTTATCCTTTGCTTTGATTGATGTGCTCATCACTTCGCGGGGAAATGTGTAGAGTGGAAAATAGGGTTTTAGATATATAAACAACCAATCATTTCAAATGAAAAAAAAAAAAGAAGAAAAAATCTTTCAAATTGGTATGAATTTATGTTTCTTCACTCTCCTATTATCAAATGGATCCAAGGCCACGTCTCTCTCTCTCTCTCTCTCTCTCTCTCTCTCTCTCTCTCTCAAACATAGTTTTGATTCGGAGAAAAAACAAATGTGCATTTCCACCTTTCCCATCCATCACTGATTTTCCATAGTTACTTACACTGAATTACTTTTTTTTTTTTTTATAGGTTTAGAGCAATCTGGTCTTAGTGTGCAGGAATAGGTCTGTTGACTAAGAAGGTCTTCAACTGAATTACTGTTTTTTCAACCAAAAGTCACTATCTTTCACTCTCACTTGATCGCAGCTCTGTCTAGGAATGAATTTAAATTTATTGCTTAACTTCATCTATCCCTCTCTTCAGCAGGAACGAGGTCAACAATTGCATCATCTGGTCATCATCTCTATCGCCATCCTTGTTTCTCCTATATAATCTATCAGCTATAAGCTAGATGATAACCCTACTCCCTGCCCACACAACTGATCTCCTTCCCTTGTTTCCCCTGTTTACAGAATTGATTCAAACTTTTTACAGAAACCATCAGCTCATTGTTGACCCCTTCATTGACTAAACTCCCTAGAGATCACATCAATGGGTATTTCAGTTATTTCCCTCTCTTCCCAACGTTTCTAACTTTCCTCTAGAAAACCTTGGGTCAATAAATAAATATAGTAGGTGTGACTCATGTGACAGAAAGATTGGCTCAGAAAGATTATCTCATCTTTTCTAAATCCAATTTAGATTCTTCTCTACTTTCATTTCAGGGTTCATACCCCTTTTTGTATATTTATTTGATCTTCTGGTATTCTCTCGTTCAGAGAGCCACAGTTGATGCCATTACAAATTGAAAAGAGATAAGAAAAGAGGCTCTACCACTATACAAAGCATCGGTGTATATATATATATATGTATATATGTGTGTGTTTTTCTTTACCATTATATATATATATATATATATATGTATATATGTGTGTGTGTGTTTTTCTTTACCATTTGTCCTCCCTAATTTATGTATCATCAATGTGGCATTAGGTAGATATCAATATCGACCACTACCAATACTGATGTGAATAAATTGACACAACCAATCTGAGCCTAATGCCTAAAACCTTATATGTGAATGCCTTTCCATGCCCTCTCATTTTCTTTGTGATCGGCCTCATATTGTTGAAACCCATTTCGTACACCTTGATTGTTATAATTTGGGAGATCAGCCTCCCACATGGAGGAACCCTCTTCCTCAAAAAAGAATTTAAGAATAACGAACTTAAAGGTTTATATGTTCAAGTTTGGTCCGACATGAACCCGATAAGATCGAGTTGGACATAGGTTGAGTTTTGAAGGTCTAAGATTGATTGAAATTGTAAAGAACCTGACCCCCTCCAGTCTCCATGGAGTTCTTTATCTTGGGGCGCAAATGTGCAATGCAAGACAATCTCCATATGAAATACGAAATTACTTTATTAATTGATCATGTATTTCCATCTTTGTCCATTTGTTTACTACAACTCGTTTTTGTTTCACTTCCTTGTCAATCTGTAACAATTTGTTTGCTATTACATGAATGTAACAATTTTAATACATGGGAGGTCCGTTTCTACTTTCAATTGATGCCGCCGGTACCTATTTTCCTTTTGCAGTCGTGTACTTTTGCATCGAATTCCATCAACACTTCCACCACGCTGTCCGAAGCTCTTTTTAGTAGGTCCGACCAGTCCCTTTAAGACCATTAGAGAAATAATTTTCAAAAAATATATAAAATGTAAAGGTTAATTGATAATAAGGTTCTAACAAACCCCAAAGGTAATTAAGTTTAGGGGTGAAACAAAGTCGGGTTGGGTCAGGGTTTTAAAAAACCCAAACTCAATCCTAGGTCCTCAAAATTCAACCTAGGCCCAACCCAACCCTACCGGGTTTAGGTTCAGGCCTAACCGTGCTGGGTTCATACCAACCCAACCCGGCCCTAATTGACCCTGTCAAGGCTGGGTTGGGTTGGGTTGACCTTGGCTTCTGCAATGGTTGAATTAATTTTAATTGACCTGTTTTTGTTATTAATATCTTATATATTAAAATGTTATAGAAAAATGAAATACTAATAGGAGCCCTAAATTCGAATATAAGAATTCAAGGCTATATTTTGGACCTGGTTGGGTTGGGTCAGGCTCGGGTAATCTACCCTCAGGGTAAAAAAACTTGGCCAAAGTCCTATTCAGGTCAAAGCGGGTTAGGGTTGTCAGGACCAAACTTTCATCCCTAATCAAGTTTGCAAGGGATCTGCACCTAAGGAAACATGTGGTTCTAAGTTCGACTCTTCTTAACTCCTATAAGTTTACTTTTAGATTGAATGATTTTCATTTTTATAAAAAAAAAAAATCTCATTCAACCAAATATGACTCCAAAAAAATGTACTAATTAAACTGGAAGATGAAATAACATGAGAGTAGTAAAGGAGAACAATCGATGTCTCTACCCGTTGAAGGAATCAAAGGGAAAGCCCACCCTGCGCTTGGCCCGCTCAATCGCCAATTTAAACCTATGCAGCTCCTTGGCTGAATAACTTCCATCATCCACAAGCACAAGTTCAGAAGGCTTGACATCATAGAATATGGGAATCACCACCTTCTCATTCTCAATCAAGAGAGCCAATTCATGGAGACAAAAGTGAGAATCACAATAATGTGGAGAGAAGATGACGACCCCAACCTTACAGTCCCGTATAGCAGCTTCAATATTCTGTAAGAGCTCGTCGCCAGGCTTCATGCTCTTGTAATCTATGAAGGGATTAAGGTTCAGATGGACGAAACGATCGTAAAGCAATGCAGCGATGTTGCGTTTAGTGTCCATCCCTCTGTGGTTAATGAAGACATCACATAGCCCGGCAGGCTTGCGAGTTATTCTGCACGTACTTTTTTGTCTTCTGCTACCGAAAACCAGCTTACTACCCAACCACTTGGATAGGGAAAGATGCATCGCTATTGTAAACTTCAAAAGATTCAAATCTTCTATTGTTATGAACTACGGAGAGAGAAAAGAGAAGCTGAACAAGGTATCCATCGAGAGAGAAATATAACCCCGTGTAATCAATTTATAAAACCCCCTCCATCCAAAAATGATGCTGATTAGGTTTATGTGCGAGATTATTTTTGTACGCTCCTCATTCTGGCATTTAGAATCCATTAAAAGTCTTCTCGATGCTTGATGAACTTACTCAAACTTTTCTCAATCCTCCAATGTCCAAATGGATCACACTTTAGGACTTCTATCTCCTACTTCCGCCAATTGTTTTTTTTTTTTTTTTTGGGGTGGGGATTAAAAGATTCTTCTTCCGTCTTCACAGTTCACAGTTCACACTTCACACCCATTACTTGGTGCTGTGTGATCGTCACACGTCAATTTATTAATAGTTTAAGCTTTCTGGGACCCACTAACTTGGACGTGGCATGACAGAATGTCATTTGGTCAATATATAATTGGACAAATTAGCTTGGCACTGAGCCATCTGATGAAACAATATAGAAGATTATGTCCTCATTCTCGGACTCAGATCTTCGAAGCTAATTTTACTGATGTGAGCCCCACACACACAACCCATTGGCGCCCTCCAGAAATGTGAGAGAGAGAGAGAGAGATTAAGAACGAGGTATTGTGAAATGTCAATTGTCAAGTGTGAAAGCAATACTTTTTCACGCAGACTTGATGGAGCATTTCACATAGAGTTACAAAGTGGTGTAGATAGAATTTGTTGCAAATTACAGAGAGAGTAATAGAAAATAATTCATGAATCCATTTTCCACACCTTGATTGGTATGGCTTGGAAGATTCCTCCTACACATAGGAACTCTCTCCCTTACAAAACTGTGTGCCAAACTTGCATATGCAATGAACAGTCGAACAAGTTTTTCAGCCACTCCGGTGACAAAGGGTTGTCTGAAATGCACAGAGCTGATATGGAACATCATAAATGTCCATTAGAGAGGAACCCTCTGGATGAGTGATGATGGATATGTAGGGTATCCTTCTCCAGGTGCATCAGACATTGGCCAGATAAATAACAGCTTGAATTGTTCCTCAATAAACAAGGATGGAATAGAATAGATAGAAGTGTCAAGTGGCAGAGGCTATTAAACTGAGAATGAGGGCTGCATAGAGAATCAGATGCATTTGGGACTTGTCTTATATGGAAGAAACTAAAATTTTGATTCTGAAACCCTAATTCTTTCAAGTAAACAGACAGATGAAGCCAATGAAAATCAAACATAGTTCACCACCATAATTGTACAAACTCTCTGCAAAAATATCAAAACACATGTTTCTAGGTCCATGTTAGATCAAACACCAAGAAACATGAATAATAAAGAGACAATAGATCCGTATGACAGAGATTTAACGAGGTTCACACACCAGGGTGGTGTGCTACGTCCTCGGGCGAAGAAGAAGATGATTCACTATGCAGAAGAGAAATTACACCCTAGCAGCGGCGAGGAAAAAACTCGTCCTGAAATCCTAGCTGCGTGAAAATCCTAGAATACAATGACTTTCTCAACAAGCAACAATACATTATATATAGTCCAAATTGCGGGTCGACCCATCGGGTCGCTGTCGATCTGGTCGAACCATACCCCGCACCCCCATACGAGATCAGTGATGGGCTCCGGGCTTGGGCCTGTCGGCCCAACCCCTCTGCTTCCATCACAGATCTCAAAAAATTTCCCATTTGGGTCGCCACCAAAATATGTCGGATTGGGTCAATCTTCAAAACGGGTCAAGAATTTGAGACAAACTTAACAATCCACATTCTTTCTTTCTCAATCTGTAAAAAGATATATGAAATTAAAGGACAATAAGAGGGAGAAACCATGAAACAAGCAAACAACTCATCATCCAAAAATGTAGAAAGTTTAGCAGTTTTGCTTGGTGACATGCTAGACAGGATGATAATTCTTTAGTGGTCAAGGAGTATTCTGTTTTTTTAGTTTATGAAAACTATCAATACTTTGTCTGGCAGTGAATTTACCTTTGTCTTATTCATTTATTGATTATTGAACTTGCTACGAGCAGTAAACTCAGACGTCATTAGTTCGACTTCCACCAGGCATACCTTGGGCCACTCGCACGGGGTGTTTAGTGCTCTTCACTGCTTTCAGTGAAAGTTGAATGGTTATAATTCAACCTCAGTATGACTCGGTCCATGTGGTTGTGGGATTAGTATGAATTTGCGGGACTAGTCAGGCCGAAGGCCTAAATACCTATCATTAGCAAAAAAAAAAATTCAGGGATCTGATCATAGGTGAGGGCTTCCAATAAAATGTGAGTCACATGAAACCTTCAGCATAATTGGAAACAAGATCATGAAACAACTGCTTCTCTTACACTTCAACAACTTAACAGCTTCCTCAAGGAACAACTTGACAAGATCAAGGTAGCATAAAAAATATAAGTTAGGACCTTAGCTAGTATTCTACTGAAGTCAATGTAAAACTTCATGAGCCATCAAACTAACAGGCACCATTTCTGTTGAAAGTGGTGCAAGTCTAAATTGATATTTAGTGTCCATACTCCTCCAACCATATTTATTCAGCCTTTGGTTCTTGAATCGTTTTCAGCAGCATAGAGGTTTAGAAAGAATTATATTGCAGCCTTATGGGAGAGAGAATAGAGTAGCAGATTGAAAGAATTAACTCGTGGTTGATTGTGCACTTCTTTCTCAACTTCTCCTCGAGCATTTATGATGGGTATTTCTACTTGCTGCAAAGGATAGGAATTTGGATCCAATTTCTAAACAATCCAAATTTTGGATTTGGAGAAATCCTAGATTGGTTATTTCTTCTTTACGGGTCAAACATGGGAGATGATGGTTTTGATTCTTCCTTTGGATTAAATTTAGATTCGTCTAAATTGGGGATGGGGTTAAAGTTTGGCGTTTTTGGATTTGAATTGATGCTCTGAGAACCTATTTGTAGATTGGAAAATTTTGTTAGGATTTTTTTGCTAAATTGATTGAGGGCATTGAAGCTCTCTCTCTCTCTCTGTGGGAACCATCCCCCGCTGCAACTCTCCCCTTCGTCAGCTGCATAAGTTGGTAGAAAAACCAAAAGATGAGGGGTCCAATTTTTTCCCTCTGGGAAGAGACTGAAGTTGGAAATGGGGTATTCGAGTGTTTTAGTGCAAAGGTATAAGTGTATTTTTCATCCTTTGATTTATCACCATCAAAAGTATGGGGTACAATGTAATAATTAGTTTCTATGAGAGATGCTTATAATATTAAGGTAAATTGTAGAGGAGGCAACTATAATTATCCCCAAATGTAATAAATTTGCATTTCTCTATTTTCTCTATTTTCTCTGTCTGACTTGCTTTTAATCATGTGGCTCACAGATCAATTATTAGCTGAAAATGCTCTAACTTCCAAATACTCATTAGAGAGTTTGGATCAAGTTCTCGTACAAGAACCATTCTCATATAGTGTTTGATCTACACTTGAAATCCACTCAATCTCTTTCTTCTTATAATAGGCTGAGAGATTGAATGAATTCTAGATGTGGATTAGGCACTGAACTAGAATGGTTCTGTACGAAGACCTAATCTGAATTCCTCATTAGAGTGCATATACTCTTCTCCAGATTTCACATTGATATAATTGTTTCTGAAGCTTCGCCTATATTTAATTAAAATGAAAATAATGAACATTTAAAAATACATGAAAGATTATCACCTTCTATAACAACCAAATTTGTTGCACATGGAGAGCTCTGTATCTATTGATGCCGGTACCTATTTCCTTCTGCATCTAACACCATCAAGATTTCCATGACCCCGTCCAAAGCTCTGTTTAGCAGATCCGACCAATCCCTTGAAAACCCATTGGAAAAAACAATCGTCAAAATGGTTTAGAATCTCAGGAAATTCAAAACTTCAAATACTTGAAAAAAAAAAAAAAAAAAAAAACACCCAGATAAGGGAGTGAGACTATACTTGGTCCTCACCCGTTGCTGGACTCAAAAGGGAGGCCCACTCCCCCGCTTGGCGAGCTCATACGCCAATCTAAACCTGTGCAGCTCCTTGGCTGGATAGCTTCCATCGTCAACAAGCACAAGATATATGAGAGGGGTTGACATCATAGAAGATGGGAATGATCTTCTTTTCGTATTCTGTCATGAGAGCGAATTCATGGAGGCAGAAGTAAGAAGAGCAATAATTTGGAGAGAAGATGACCAACCCAACCTTACAGTCCTGTATGGCAGTTTCAATGTTGATGAAGATATCGTCGCCGGGCCACATATTATGGAAGTCCAAGAAAGGATGAGCTCTATGTGGACAAAACGATCGTAAAGCAAGGCAGCGATGTTGCACTTGGTGTCTACCCCTCGGTGGTTAATAAAGACATCACAGAGCCTTGCCCTGCGAATAATCCTGCTGCTTCTTATTTGCCTTGTGTTACCGAAAAGCTTGGATAGGGAAAGATGCATCGCTATTGTGATCTTCAAAAGATTCAATTGGTTTCTTTGGGGCTAGAACAAAAGATTTAGATATCGAGATGGTGCAATGGTCGATGAAGAAGAAGCAATAGAGGAGGAATAAAGCTTTGCGCTACATGTGCTTAAAGATTATATATACAAGTTTCGTTTGGAGAGGAAAGCTGCTGCTTGAATAGCTACGTAACCTGATGGTAACAGTCAAGGGAATGAAATCTTAGGAGCAGGTTTGAAAATACCCACCTAGAATGAATTTTTCTACTCCTACCCTTGAGATGCCATTCCCTTCATTGGTAACAAGGTTGCAGGCACTTGACTTGAATGAAAAATGGCTGCAACCCGGGTTGCAGCCAAGTACGTGGCAGCATCTCATTGGTCTATCTTCCATTAAAATTTTAATATTTTTTAACTCAACTTTAGAGGACGTTAAGAGTTTTGAGTCCACCGTCAATCAAGGAGAGATTTCCTATTTTACCCTTTTGCTTTGAAAAAAAAAATAAATAAATAATGAAGGAAACTTTGGGAACAAGATTCACCGCCTGTACACTTCTTCTTCTTCTTCTTCTTCTTCTTTGACGCAGGTGTGAAGACAATAGAGAATCGACAGTGCTTTACCCGATTAATTTGAGAAAAAAAAATATATATTGTTCCCAAGCAAACTTTGGGAACAAGTTCTTCTTCTTCTTCTTCTTTGACTCAAGTATGAAGACAATAGAGAATCGACGCCACTCTTTGCAACATTTGACTCAGGTCTAACTGTGTTTTCATTGTCGAGTTTCGAGGCCGTGCATCCCATAGTGCAATCCCAAATCTGGATAGCTTTGACTCGGGTATGTCTTCTTCTCCTTCAATTTCTTCATATTCCTGGCAATGTCCCACCTCCCCTGCCCAGTTTGAGACTACAATAGAGATTTCAGACATTGAACTTCACCCAATCTGCAAGAGTTCCAATCACGATTTGAAGAATCGGAACAGAATGGATCAGTATTGACCCTATTTTATCCCCTATCCGATCCTGATTCTTTGTACTTTTTTGTTTTTCCTTTGTGTTCCCCCCCCCCTCCCTTCTTTTTGTGAGAAACACAATGGAATAAGTGTAATAAATGGTCTTCTTTAAGAGTCTAACTAAAAGAACTCTGAAAACCCAAATTTTGGTCTGAATGCACATAATTTCTCTATTTATCCAATTGATCCCACCTAAGTTTGCTTAGCCCAAACCAATACTAACCTTCTTTTCTAACTTTCTATAGACTCGTACAGTGCGAGGTGTTGTAGTAAGTCAATGATTGAACAATGAGGACAACATGGTTAATTGAAGATTTTGCCAAAAGAGACCGATCAAAACCAACTGAATCAAATAGTCAAAGACTCCAACCAATAAAGGGTATTTTTCTTCAAGGTCAAGGTAAGGCTAATGCCCAATATGCATTTACTCAATATATTTTAATTGATCCTTACAAAATTTTGATATTATGTCATATCATCTAGAGTTTGTAATATAAATCATTGGAATTATAGGTTAATGGATGTTATAGAGAATATTTGCATCATTAATCAAGAAAATGATTGCCATCATGAAGAAACTACTTGTGAATGCCCAATGGAATCAAATAGTCCCGCAATACATGGTAAAAAAAATGATAGTGTACCAAAAATTGGCTTGAAGTTTGATTGTGAAGATAGTGCATATGAATTCTATAAGGAATATGGTCATCGAACTGGTTTTAGTGTTAGAAAATAGTACGTGAAGCGATCGACACAGGACTTGTGAAAATGAGAACTTTTTGCAGCTCAAAACAAGGTGAACAAGCAGCAGATAAAAGGCGGGAACATGCATTGTTTCATCAGGCAATCACAAGAATGGGTTGTTTAGAACATATGACTTGCCAAATTAAAAAAAAAAGGTTTGTTTGAAATTATTTCATTTAAAGAAGAACATAATCATGAGTTTACACCCTCACCAATGAAGCACATGTTAAGATAAAAAAGAAAGATTACACTTGCCCAAGCAGCTGTTGTAGATGATGCAGAGAAATCTAGGATACCCATCAAATCAACTATTGATTTATTGAGTATGCAAGTTGGAGGCCGTGAAAATCTTAGATTTTTGGATGTTGATTATAGAAATTATGTATATTCGAAGAGGAGGATGGCACTACAAAAAGGAGATGGTCGTGCCGTTTTTGAATATTTTATAAAATTCAATTAGAGGATCCTTCTTATTTTTATTCAATACAACTTGATGATGATCATCATATCATGAACATTTTTTGGGCAAATGCTAGATCAGTGATTGATTATGGATACTTTGGAGATGCTGTATGTTTTGACACAACTGATCGAACAAATGCATATGGTCGGCCTTTTGCTTCATTTCTTGGGGTTAATCACCATAGACAAACAATTATCTTTGGTGCAGCATTTACTTTATGATGAAACTGCAGAATGGTTTGAGTGGTTTTTTGAGATTTTTCTTAGTGCAATGTCTAGTAAACAACCAGAAATGATACTTACAGATCAATGCGATGCAATGGTTAAGTCAACATCAAAGGTTTTTTTCTAACTCACATCACCATTTATGTGTTTGGCATAGTAACCAAAGTTGCATTAAAATCCCTAATAATAGCCCAAGGGATTAAAGGCTGGGGGAGATCGGCCACTAGATTCAACCACAGATCCCTTCTTCCTACTCTGAAGCTGCTGGCATGAATGAAAGAAATTTGAAACCATTTCGATTCCCACTTGATGGAGATTGAAATGTGCTACTCTGACTCAGAGACAACAGTTGGGGTGTTCAAATTTCTCATCCATAAAATCCACAAATTAGAGGGATTCCCTGCTCTGCAATTGTGAATGAAAGAACTATTGAATCCCAGTTTATTAAAAAATAAGTTTGGAAAATCACTTACTTCAATCATCGGCTCCGCTATACATATGATGTCCGGCGCTCTATCCTTAATAAAGTGACGTAAGGCATTCCTACCTGCCGCCTTCTTAATTCCTCTAATATTCCAGAAGAAGACCTTCATGGGCAGTAACATGGAGGTGGAGTGGTGAGCAGAAACATCATTCTGCTCCTTCTCAGAAGATTGCTTTCCAAGTCTATCGGACTCTTCAACACACTGCATGATCATATCTATTTCTTCCACTTCCTTGTGATGAATAACTAGCCGGCCTTCCACCAGACACGATTGAGAGAGCTCTGTCACATTATTCTCAGCCCCCTCCCAAACTTGGCCCCTGCCACTCTTTCCCCCTCTGCCACCACGACCGCCTGATTTGTAATTAATTTTATGCCATGGTCGTAGAGCACGCATCATGTGAGAGTCCCCCATCTGTGTCTGAGCTTCCCTGACCGGTAAACCACCCTCCCTGTGATCGCTCTCCTCGCCTGAGGCCTGCGATTCATTCTCAGACGGACTAGAGGACTTGGTCGACCCAAGGTCTTCCACGTCCAGTGTGTTATCCACCCTCTGTGCTCTAGCACCCATCGGGTCCTTTGTAGCCACCTCATTGTTAGGAATATTCTTAGTTTAGAAACATTCTTCTCAATTTAAATCCACCACTAAATCTTGGCAAATATGGGAACTATCCACGTGAAGATTTTGGAAAATATGGGAACTATTCCCATTTACCGCAGCTACCATTTTGGTAGGAGTCCGATGATCACCTACCTTTTGTGAGGGATTTTCTTCCTTGCCAGCGTCCTGGCCGCCGCCGACCTGGTGAGAAGCCTGCTGAACAGCAGCTTTCCCCACCATCTTTCCTCTGCATTGGTTAGCATAATGTCCCAGCTTTTTTGCACGAGAAGCATCTAACCATATCGTCTTCGTACATGATTCGCTGATTGAACCAGAATAACGTCTCCTTTCCTGGATGTCTTTGTTCTACTTGCATCTCCTCAACTCTGACTCCATTGAGCTCCATCTCAACGAGGACTCTTGTATAATTTCCCATCGTTGCATTTAAGGTTTTATTGTCCAGAGTGACAGGCCTTCTTGCTACCTTCGCCATGGTCAATAGAATTTTCTCATGCCAATACTCCATGGGAAGCTCAGGGAATCGAATCCAAACGAGCTTGGTGTCAGAGTAATTGCCATTAATATTAAACTCTGGACACCATCTCTGGAAACGAATAATTTGTCCCCCTACTTTGATCGGGCCTCCTCCGTATTGAGGCCATATCTCCCTCCATCTCAAAACGAAATAGGATAAAACCCTTCCCTAGGGGAGCAAGATTCACTTTCCCCTTCAGCTTCCATGCAGCTAACACCTCGCTCCTTATATCGTCCATAGAAACATACCTGAAGTTTACTTTGCCTATCAGCGCAAAGGAGAAGGTCTCCAGTTTCTCTTCATACGCTTCCTGTGAAATCACTACCCTCGTTAGAGATCCGACGCGAATCGGATTTGGGAGATCCTCCACGTCTGGGAGAGTCTTCTTTGTCACCGTAGCATAGGATTTGCATGCTTGCCGATCTGCAGGCCGTCTATCTTCATTGTTTCTCTCACCCTCTCTCGAATCCCCTTGCTCCGCCACGGTACCAGGCACCACATCAGGAGTGGAGGGGCACGCAGGGCGCAAGAAGTCCGTGATTAGTCGTTGTTTGCCTCTGTCCGGTGGGCGGCCATTGTTCCTTTCCCCCTCCGTGTAGGTCGCATGATCTCCTTCTAACTCAGCCATCGTGCCCTTCTTTCTTTTCATTTTAGACAACTATCAGTCAAAGGGAGATTAGAACGGATCATCTTCGTCTTCTTTCGTCTCGTCTTTACAATTTTCCCTCTTCTCTCCTTGCCATCTTTCACCCAATCAAAATTACAGACTGTGGGATGATAAGATCGGCAACCTCCTATACCCTCTCTCAACTTTCCTAATATTAATGCTTTCCTCACTCTTCCTGACTAGCCCCCATTGATGAAAAGTTTCATGCAACCCATTCCCTTCAAAATTTAAAGGGAAATGGACTGAAGGCTCGGTTTGTACCTTCTTCTTTTTATTTTTTACCGAGTTTTCCCACACCCCACAATCAAAGGAGAATCCTTGATTGAAGGTTTCGACCAGGTAGTACAGGGAAGGTATCTATCATACAATGGTGAGAGGACTTTACGATCAGAAATAGATATTTATGACCATTGATGATTGTAGAGTCCTTTAATTATTTATTTATTTTCTTTAGTAAACGAAGTAGAGCAGTCCTGCGTGCTGCAACAGTGCTCCTCTTATGCCCTGCAGTTTTTGTGCCATTTCACTTTTTAATAAACATTTTTTTGACTACATATTTTGGCAAAAGTTTTTCTAGCCGGCATCTCAGCTAACCGTATTGGTGGTCGGAAGTAATTTCATCTGTGCTATATATATATATATATATATATTCCAAAGAGACCAAGATGTAGAAGTATTATGTTTCTAACGACAAACCTCTTAAGAAGTAAGGTGGGATACATCTTGTCCCTACTAAAGACAACTCTTCTTGTTCTTGAAAACAACCTGAAGTTAAAGTGAATCTAAGGATTCTCCTACTAACCTTGCACAAATTGCTGTAAACCCACTAGAGGTTAAGCAAATATAAGGAAAAAAAGTTTAACCTACAATCAACTGTTAACAACAAATCGTTTCATCTCTAGGGTTTTTTTTCTTCCCCACATCAACTAAATACCACCATAGTGGATAACTGATATAATTGTTGCTGAAGCTTTGCCTATATTCAATAACCTAATTTTATTTGTTTAATTAAAATGAAAATGGTGAACATTTGAAAGTACATGAAAGCAAATTAAGCGTAAATTTGGTTATTATCAACTTCTCTAAATAATATATAACAACCAAAATTTTTGTACATGAAGATGGAGTTCTGCTTCTATTGATGCCGGTACCTTCTTCCCTCTGCATCTAACTCCATCAAGATTTCCACTAAGCCGTCCGAAGCTCTTTTTAGCAGATCCGACCAATCCTTTGATGACCCATTGGAGAAAACAATCGTCAAAATGGATTAAAATCTAAGGAAATTCAAAACTTGGAAAAAAAAAAATGGAATCACTCAGAGAAGGGAGGGAGAAAATAGAGCACATGTTTTACTATACTTGGTCCTTACCCGTTGCTGGAATCAAAAAGGAGGCCCACCCTGCGCTTGGCCTGCTCAAGCGCCAAATCTAAACCTGTGCAGCTCCTTGGCCGGATAGCTTCCATTGTCAACAAGCACAAGATCAGATGGGTTGACATCATAGAAGATGGGAATGATCTTCTTCTGGTATTCTGTCATGAGAGCTAATTCATGGAGGCAGAAGTAAGAAGAGCACTAATTTGGAGAGAAGATGACAACCCCAACCTTACAGTCTCGTATAACAGCTTCAATATTCTCTAAGAGCTTATCCCCAGGGTTCATGGTCTTGTAGTCCAAGAATGGGTGGAGCTTTAGATGGACGAAACGATCGTAAAGCAATGCAGCGATGTTGCGCTTGGTGTCCATCCCTCTGTGGCTAATGAAGACGTCACAGAGCCTGGTGGGCCTGCGAGTTGTCCTGCAGGTGGTGCTTGTTTGCTTTCTGCTAACGAAAATATTGGTACCCAAGCACTTGGATAGGACACGATACATGGTAAGTTTCAAAATTCAATAGACAGAGATGGTGCAATGGTCGATGAAGAAGAAGCAACACAGGAAGAAAGCTTTGTTTTCTGCCATTCTTAAGGTTGTAGATTTGAGTTCATAAGACTTTGGCTTCTACTCCTGCCGCATCTGCTGCTGTTATTGCTCGTTCCATGGAAAAGTTAATGATTGTTTCTAACTACAAAAAAAAATGATTCATTCAACGACGAAAACTTTAAACAGTTTTTAGAAACATTTAAAACCAACTTGCACTACCTAGCCAAACACAATGGGTGGACACACCTTTCTCATACAAAAGTAGTTTGGATTTTTATTATTATTATTATTATTATTATTATTATTATTTATTATTATTATTATTATTATTTTAAATCATTTAAAACCAACATGATTCTTCCTAGACAAACACACTTACAGTGTCCAGATCCTCTCGTGAAACATAACCTCTTGCAATAATCTCATGCCATCCACTAGGTTTAGGTCTGAGTTGGGAGGGAAAAGGTTTAGGAGAGGTTACCTTTTTGGGTATTAATATATATTTTTAAGAAAAGAGTTTAGTGGGCTTAGTGGTTTTAAATGATTTTAAAAGGAAATAAAATTCAAATACTACCTTTGTATGAGAACAGTAGTCTATGAAGTATGGAGGCCAGATCCTCTCGTGGATCATGACCTCCTGCAACAATCTCATACCATATATTGGGTGTGGGAAGGGAGGGAGAAGGGTTAGGAGAGGTTACTTCTTAAACGACTAATTGATATTATAATTTATGGGAGAGGGATAGGTATGTTGCCAGTATACAATATGCTAGCGGACAATACCAATCGGAGTAAGAGTGTCATTTTAAAAGGGGAAGAGAGAATTAGACACAATGGAAGCTAGTTTACGATATACTGGTAGCATACCTTACCTTTTTCCATAATTTATACTTGATTAATTAGATTCATATCTTATTTAAAAAAGAAAAGAAAAGAAAAGAAAATTAGATGCATTTACATTAAAGGATCATAGGGTCCATTTTAACAAAGATCTACAAGTGGGTGGGGGATTTAAACTTGTTAAACCAGCAAGCTGTATCTACTCCAAACGCAACCCATGATGAACCTTTTGACTGGCCATTTACCGAATTTTCTTACATGGTGGCGAGAGTGTTGAGGCCTAGCTAAGATGGAAGTTTTATGGATGCACAATCTCAAGCAGGATGGGCCACTGTTATATTTGTTCATAGTGATTGCATCATGGTTCCATAGTTTTATTATCTGGTCCGGGTTGGTGCGGTTTCAGTCTGGTTCCACCGGTTTCGGTGTGACTTTGGAACTAATCAAAATCGTCCCATTAAGGATTTATCGGTTTTGGTCCGGTGTCAGCTTCGGTGCGGTTTGGGTTCCGGTTGGTACCGATTTGGATTTATCAGGTTCATTTTGTTTTGGATCGGTTTTTTAAACCGTTATGGAGCCATTAGCTTGGGCACTTGGGCTTGGGCACTTGGGCACTTGGGTTTTGACAGGTTGAAGTTGAATAGTTGATAAACATTGGGCTTGGGCACTTGGGCTAGTGTTGGTCCGGTTGGACCCTTGGGCTTCGCCCACTTGAGTGTTGGCCCACTTAGGTTAGTGAGTTTTAAGTTCGGTTTTATCTCGGGTCGATTTGGATCGGTTTCAGTTTCGGTGCATATTTCTGGCATTTCTGGTGGCCCAATGGTCTAACCCGAATCGAACCGAGACCGGATTCAATTTAAAATACAAACCAAAACCGGCCCAATAAGCCACCAGTTCGATTCGGATCGGGCTTAATCAGTTCGGTCCGATCAGGTTTAACTGGTCCGGTTTAGATATTGACACCCCTAACAGATATTATTTTTATGAAAAAAAAAAAAAAGCATCCTTGTAACCCAGTCTTATGCCCAAACACAGAAAGGATAAAGTGACTACCCCATCACTTGCTTAAAAAAACACCACCCATCCTTGCGGAAGAAAAAAAAAATACCCCAATTAATGTCCCATGTGTGCCCTCATTGCCCCACATTGGTATAAGACCGTGCAATCACATGGTGCATCATTTTCCTTATATTTTTATACTTGACTAGCTGCAATATAAAGGCACGAAGAGCACATCGAGTCATTCTGTCAGTTGCAGCTAATATCTAGGTCACCGCATCCGCTTGATGTCAAAAAGGCCTTTCTGCTTCAAGAAAGCTTCCACAAATAGATTTATAATATGATGAGCCTTCCACCAGGTTCTCAAGTTCAAGTGGAGGAAAAGAAAGTTTGCAGGTAAAAAAAATGTGATATATGGTTTCAAGCAGTCTCCCTAGACTTGTTTTATCGAAGTGAAAAGGGAGATGTATCGTTCCCTATCTAAGTGCTTGGGAGGCAAGATTTTCGGTAGCAGAAGGCAAACAAGCACCAGCTGCAGGGTAACTCACAGGCCCAGGCTCTGTGACGTCTTCATTAACCACCGAGGGATGGACACTAAGCGCAATATCGCTGTGTTGCTTTACGATCGTTTTGTCCAGCTAGAGCTCCACCCCTTCCTGGATTACAGGAGCATGAAACCTGGCGACGAGCTCTTGGTGAATATTGAAACTGTCATAAGTGAGTGTAAGGTTGGGGTGGCCATCTTTTCTCCAAATTATTGCACTTCTTACTTCTCTCCATGAATTGGCTCTCATGACAAGAGTACCAGAAAAAGATCATTCCCATCTTCTATGATGTCAACCCCTCTGATCTTGTGCCTGTTGATGATGGAAGCTATCCAGCCAAGGAGCTACAAAGGTTTAGATTGGCGCTTGAGCATGCCAAGCGTAGATTGGGTCTCCCTTTTGATCCGTCTAACGGGTAAAGATCAAGTACATCAAACACGCTTCTATTATGCATATTCATTTTTTTCATAATGTGTTTTAAACAGATTTACCTGTACCATTACACCGATATAGAATTTGGTACGTATCAGTATTGGCCTCTACAGCTCTACCTCGGCCGATTCAACAGGTGCTCTCTTCTCTGTCTCCCTGCAATTTGTCTGGGACGATTGATAGCGAAAGCGGATCGAGTCCTTGTACGAGAATCATTTTTGTACGGGGCTGACTCGCACAGATGGAATTCACCTAACAACCAACTCTATGATGGATTAGTCCATACGAAAATGATTCTCATACGAGGGAATGTGATGCACACTCCTCTTCTCTTTGTGCCATATGAACATTTTTTTTTTTTGTTTAATAAATTTTTTAGTAAATCTGGTCTCTGCTTGATTCATTTTTATCTTTTTCATGTTTTAAAGCTAAGAATTTCCTGAGATTTTGAACCATTCTGATTGTTTTCTACAATGGGTTTTCAAGGGATTGATCGGATCTGCTAAAAGAGCTTCGGACAGCGTTGTGGAAAGCTTGATGGAGTTAGATGCAGAAGAGAAAAAGTGCCACCGTCAATAGAAAGTGGAATCAAACAGACCCTTGCATGCATGTATAAAGAGTAGCGGTTGCCAATAACAAAATTCACACTTAATTTGCAACGAAAAAAAAAAAAAGCACACTTAATTTGGTTCCATGTACTTCCAAATGTTCATGGCACTTTTTTTTAAGTTAAATAAACAAAATAGATTCATTAATCATAATAGAAACAGAGATAACAAGTTAACAATGACAAAAAAAAAAAAGATCCCCTGCGAGGGTACGGGGTGTGCCATACATAGCCCCTACAAAATGATTAGTCCACCCCTTATGAAAAATAAAAATCCCACCCTTATGGATACTTCCATAACAACCTTTTTATTAGCCTCTATACTGGTGGATGAGTTATGCTCCCAAACAAAAACTCGGCCCTAAAAAATAGTCATTTTCACAGCCCATTCTGATGAGAGCTTTTTCATTGTGTCAAATGCAACAGTCTGTTTTGATGAAACTATCTTCATTGTGTCAAACGCACACCTGACCACTAGCCGGGCGGTTTTTAGAGTGCTTGATGGAATACCTGCCTGAGGATTGGTCTCTTGATCAACTCCTCTCAAGTACTGTATCGGTGCTTGGTTTGCACCAATTCTCTTGCTTTCCAAGAAATGCAGCTTTGACCGGGGGTTAACTCCTCTATAGGTCTGCCCTTCACCTTGTACCCAAGAGAGAGAGAGAGAAAAAAAAAAAAAAAAAACCTTAATTGTGCAAGAGAAAGTATTGATACTTAAACAACAAAAATAGAATACTATTTGACTATTTAAGACATTTGCAGAATTCAATTCAATTCAATATAGAATACTATAAGACCTTGCAACTACTAGCTCTTGCTGTGTGGATCTGTTGAGAAATCCATTACTCATGCATTATTTTATTGTTTCCATTCTGCGGAGTGTTGGTATGCGTTTCCAATTCGATTATCTCTGTCAAGTGAATTTTAACTCGTTCACAAAGAGGTTTAATTTTTTTAACTCAAAATCCAAGACCTACCCCTAATTGGAAGGATTTTACTATCATTTGGACTGCCCTTTTCTGTTAGATATGGGGCAATCTCAACCACCTCAACCCTTGTTGGACCTCTACTTTAAGAGTTGTTGATTCTTAAGGGGTGGATAAGCGGATTGTGGCAAGGCCCTCAGATCTAAGCTCTACTAGGGCTCCTTTGGTCCATGATGTTAAGCTTTCTGATTTGTGTTTCTTGGTGATGGAAGTTATTCGGCCATGGAGCTACACAATTCCTCCCCTTTGATTCGTCCAAGCGGTGAGGATCAATTATTAAATATTTTTAGTGCAAGATTTTGGGACCCGTATTTGTTGTCTAGTTGGGTTTCTCTTCAAATTCACTGCAGGTAAACACTCACCGGTCCACCCCTCTCAAACCATCACCCCATAGACAGTGGAACACCACAGGGGAGGAGATCCAAATATAATATGGATTAATTAGGTTTATTGAGCTGGTTTAGACATTTTTCCCGAGAATAGATTCTTTGCACATACGTTTTGTGGGATATAGATGTGAGGATTCAACACTTGTCCCTTTTGCTTTTGTTTTTACCCCTCCTCATTCTTTAAATGGCAAGAAGTGAGACAGATGGTGTTGGACCCTCACATGTACATCCCAGGTGAACTTATGTGCAAAAGGATCCAATCTCCCATTTTCCCTCAAGATTTCAATATATATGTTTTTCTTTACCATTTTGTCCTCCTTAATTTATGTATCATAAATGTGGTATTAGGCAGATATCAATATTGACCACTACCAATATTGATGTGAATCAATTGACGTCGATCCAACCAATCCGAGCCTAATACCTAAACCCTGCATGTGAATGTTTTTCCATGCCCTCTCACACTTTCTTTGTGATCGGTCTCTAATTGTTGAAACCATTTCGTACACTTTGATTGTTATGGTTTTGGGAGATCAGCCCCCCCACATGGAGGAACCCTCTTCCTCAAAAAAGAATTTAAGAATAACTAACTTAAGGGTTTATTTGACCAAGTCTGGTATGACATGAATCCAATAAGATCAAGTTGGACCTAGGTTGAGTTTTGAAGATCCAAGATTGAGCTGAAATTGTAAGAAACCTGACCCCTCCAGTCTCCATGGAGTTCTTTATCTTGGTGTGCAATGCCAAACAATCTCTATATGAAAAATGAAATTACTTTATTAATTGATCATTTATTTCCATCTTTTTTTTTTTTGATAGGTAGGGAGGAATGTAGATAACAGCCAGAAGGCTCGAACTCAAGACCTCCTAATGAGCACGGACTTTTTGTACACCACATCTTTGTCCATTTGTTTACTACAACTCGTTTTATTTATTTATTTATTTTTTTTTGGTCAATGCAAAATGTAACAATTTGTTGGCTAGTACATGAATATAACAATTTTAATACATGGAGAGGTCCGTTTTTACTTTCAATTGGCGCCGTCGGTACCTATTTTCCTTCTGCACTTGTTTACTTTTGCATCGAATTCCATCAACACTTCCACCACACTGTCCGAAGCTCTTTTTAGCAAGTCCGACCAGTCCCTTTAAGACACATTAGAGAAATAATTTTCAAAAAATATATAAAATATAAAGGCTAATTAATAATAAGGTACTAATAAACCCCAAAGGGTAGTCAAGTTTAGGGGTGAAACAGGGTCTGGTTGGGCTGGGATTTTTAAATCCCTAACCCGACCCTAAGTCCTCAAAATTCAACCTAGGTCCAACTCAACCTTATCAGGTTCATGTTCAGGCCTAACCCTGCTGGGTTCATACCAACCCAACCCGGCCCTAATTGACCCTGTCAAGGCTGGGTTGGGTTGACCTTGGCTTCTGTAATGGTTGGATTAACCTTGATTGACCTGTTTTTGTTATTCATATCTTATACATTGAAAAGTTATAGAAAAATGAAATACCAATAGGAGCTCTAAATTCGAAGATAAGAATTCAAGGTTAAATTTTAGGCCGGGTTGGGTCAGGCTGAGGCCTCAACCTAAGCCCGACCAAACCTTGACCCAAGGTTGGGGTTTTTCAACCCCTACTTGCACTTAGGGTCAAAAAACTTGGCCCACATCTTGTTCGAGTCAAGGATGGTTTGGATTGTCAAGACCAAACTTTCAACCTTAGTCAAGTTTGCAAGGGATCTTCGCCTAAGGAAGCGTGTAGTTCTAAGTTCGACTCCTCTTAGCTGCTCTAAGTTCTCTTTCAGTAAAAATTGAATGATACTCATTTTTAAAAATTTCATTCAACCCCAATATGACTCAAAAAAAAGGTACTAATTAAATGGGAAGATAGAAATAACATGAGAGTAGTAAAGGAGAGCAATTGATGTCTCTACCCGTTGAAGGAATCAAAGGGGAGGCCCACCCTGCGTTTGGCCAGTTCAAGCGCCAATCTAAACCTATGAAGCTCCTTGGCTGAATAACTTCCATCATCCACAAGCACAAGATCAAAAGGCTTGACATCATAGAATATGGGAATCACCACCTTCTCATACTCAATCAGGAGAGCCAATTCATGGAGACAAAGTGAGAATCACAATAATGTGGAGAGAAGATTACAACCCCAACCTTACAGTCCCGAATAGCAGCTTCAATATTCTGTAAGAGCTCGTCACTAGGCTTCATACTCTTGTAATCTATGAAGGGATTAAGGTTTAAATGGACTAAACGATCGTAAAGCAATGCAGTGACGTTGCGTTTGGTGTCCATCCCTCTGTGGTTAATGAAGACATCACATAGCCCAGCCGGCCGGTGAGTTATTCTGCACGTACTTGTTTGTCTTCTGCTACCGAAAACCAGCTTACTACCCAACCACTTAGATAGGGAAAGATACATCGCTATTGTAAACTTCAAAAGATTCAAATGTTCTATTATTCTGAACTATGGAGAGAGAAAGAAAGAAGCTGAACAAGGTATCCATCGAGAGTGAAAAACATAACCCCCAAGTAATCAATTTATAAAACCTTCCCCCACCCAAAAATGATAAGGATCGGATTTACGTACGAGATTGTCAATCTCGTACGCTCCTTATTCTAGCATTTAAAATCCATCAAAAGTCTTCTCAATGCTTGATGTTTGTCCAAAGTACTCCAAACTGGCTCAAACTTTTCTCAATCCACCAATGTCCAATTGGATCACACTTCGCTCAAACTTTTCCCAATCCTCCAATGTGATCACACTTCACACTTCACACTTCACACTTCACACTTCACACGTCACTGTGGTCGTCACACGTCAATTTATTAATAGTTTAAGCTTTCTGGGATCCACTAACTTTCACGTGGCATGACAATGTCATTTGGCCAATTATATTAGCTTGGCAAGGTTGTTTGTCTGCCCAATGAAATAATAATAATAATATAGAAGATTATGTCCTCATTCTCGGACACAGATCTTCAAAGCTAATTTTCTGATGTGGGCCCCACATACAAGCCATTGGCGCCCTACAGAAATGAGAGAGAGAGAGAGAGATTATAGAAGAACGAGGTATTGTGAAATGTCAATTGTCAAGTGTGAAACCATACTTTTTCACGCAGACTTGATGGAGCATTTCACATGGAGTAACAGACAAAGTGGTGTAGATAGAATTTGTTGCAAATTACAGAGAGAGTAATAGGAAATAATTCATGAAACCATTTTCCACACCTTGATTGCTATGGCTTGGGAGATTCCTCCTACACAGAGGAACTCTCTCCCTTACAAAACTGTGTGCCAAACTTGCATATGCAATGAACAGTTGAACAAGTTTTTCAGCCCTTCCAGTGACAAAGGGTTGTCTGAAATGCATAGAGCTGATATGGAACCATCATAACTGTCCATTAGAGAGGAACCCTCTGGATGAGTGATGATGGATATGTAAGGTATCCTTCTCCAGGTGCATCAGACATTGGCCAGATAAATAACAGCTTGAATTGTCCTTCAATAAACTAGGATGAAATAGAATAGATAAAAGTGTCAAGTAGCAGAGGGCTATTAAACTGAGAATGAGGGCTGCATAGGGAATCAGATATACTTTTTTTTTTTTTTTCGAATAAATCAGATATGCTTTGGGACTGCTAGCTCAGAGATTACAGAAAGAATTGTTTAGAAACAAGATGTAAGATGAATTTATTCAATCCAATTGTACAATGATCAACCAAAAAGCATGTAAGACATAAAATATGGAAGAAACTAAAATTTTGATTCTGAAATCCTATTTCTTTTTTCTTCTTTGGTTCCCTGTATTGCATTCATTCTTTTTTAATATTATTCTTTGCCGACATTTAGCAAAAAAATATGAAGCCAATGAACATGAAGCATAGTTTACCACCATTATTGTACAAACTCTCTGCACAATTATCAAAACACATGCTTTTATTTGTATCTGGGCAAATGTCGGCAAAGAATAAAAAGGAGAGAAGAGAGGAAGGTCCCAAAAATATACCTAATCTAAGGGAGCAGAGAGAAGAGAGGAAGGTCCCACGAAGAAGTCAAGAATCGATTTCTATTTGTATCTGGGCAAACAACAAAATTATGAAGAATTTTATTCCTCACATCAAAAGTAATAGCATCCCTAATATGCTCCAGAGAACAAGAATTGGTAGTCCATCTTATTTTGTTCATTTCCCACCAAATATGACATAATATTGCACTGAATGTCAACTTGCCAAGATGATCACAAAGGGTTTTACCATTAAAAACATTTAAAATCCATTTCCATTCCCTTTCAAATGGAAGAATAATTCTAGGACTTGACCAAAGCTTGCAAAGAATGCTTCTCCAAACAGAATTAGAAAAAGGACAATCAAATAACAAGTGCTCAAGGTTTTAAAGGAATTCCAACATAGGCAACAATTAAGGACAAAAATATTTTTATGCATAAGAAAGTCTTGAGTGGGAAGACAATTGGTCATAGCTCTCCAGACTGAGAATGAATGCCTTAAAATAGCAAAGGAGAACCAAACAATTTTTTTTACCATGGGACAATTGAGGCAATAGAACGAACCAAATTCCAAGCAGAGTTTGAGGTAAAGCAACAAGAGGAATTAGCCATCCATAGGATTGTGTCGCCACTACCCCTAGGTCTTAACTTAATACTTGATTATTTGTTCCATATCTCAAAAAATTCATTTGAAGTACTAGGATCAAGGTCCCAGATGCCATCTCAAAGAATGGAAGACACCTTAGCCAACCTATCCGATCCCATATCATATCTAATTCTATCACTATATTTAACAATTAGAACCCCATCAGGGTGCCAATTATCAAGCGAAAGAAAAGTCTTAGAACCATCATCAATGGAAGATTTGATATGATCAGAGACAAGGTAGCAGTATTTCAGTATTTTCCTCCATGCCTAGGAGACATCCGTAGACTAGGTGGTAGTACAAATAGATTCACTTTTGAGGTATCTTGAATAAACCCAATCTACCCAAATGCTCTTCTTTTTTTAGGCCACTTTCTAGATAAGCTTAACAATACCAGCAATATTGGCATCTTTAACTCTATGAAGACCCAAACCTCCCTCCTTCTTGGGAAGACAAACCTTGGCCCAACTCAAAGGATGAAGAAGGTTAGTGCCATCCTTACCCTTCCAAAGAAAATACAACATAAGGGACTCAATTTTAGAAGAGATAGTAGTAGGGAGCCCAAAAATCCCAGACCAATAAATATAAGAGCTTTGCATGACAGATCTAATAAGCTCCAAATGACCTGCAAAAGAGATAATCTTGCTCTTCTAGAGTTGGAGTCTCTTACAGAGCCTATCAAGAATGGGAGAGCAATGATGAGCAGAAAACCTTGAAGCTATTAAAGGCAAGCTCAGATATGTAATAGGAAACTGACTTTTAGGGAACCCTAAGATGCTACGTAATTGAGCCTTCAAAGACTCTGAAACACCCCCAAAGAAAGAGAGAGAATTTTGAAGATTAATATGGAGACTAGACATTGCAGAAAATGAGCAAAGGGCTTCAGAGATGCTAGTCACTGATTGAAGGTTTGCCCTTGAAAAAATCATAAGGTCATCAGCAAAGGAGAGATGGGTGATCTTCAAAGCCTTACACTTTAAGATGGGTTGAATGGAATCATCCTCAGTTTTAGATGCAAGGATTTTGAGAGACCTTCCATCGCAATGGAGAAAATCAAGGGAGAGATGGGGCATCCCTGACGAATACCAACTTTAGAGTTAAAGAATCCATGAGGGGACTCATTAACAAGAATAGAAAAGAGAGGGGAAGAGATGCAACAACGAATCTAATTAATGAAATTAGGAGGAAATTCCATTCTCTCAAGGATCTAATAAATATAGTCCCATCTGATTGAATTCAAAGGCCTTATGAATGTCCAACTTAAGGAGAATAGAAGGATGATAATTTTTCCTACCAAAGCCTCTAATAATTTCATGATAAAGAAGGATATTGTCTGCAATGTTCCTTCTAGGGATCAAAGCTACCTGATTATAGCTCACTAGATCATCAATAACCGCCTTAAGCCTATTAGCAATGATTTTTACAATAAACTTGTAAAGGGTGTTAGCAAGAGAGATGGGGCGAAAGGAGGAAACATGATCAGCCCGCTCAATCTTGGGAATAAGGCAAAGGAAAGTCTAGTTGATTCTTCCTTTGGATTAAATTTAGATTCTTCTCAATTGGGGGATGGGGTTAAAGTTTGGTGTTTTTGTATTTGAATTCATGCTCTGAAAACCTATTTTTAGATTGGAAAGATTTTTTAGGATTTAGGAAGATTAGGGATTTTTTGCTAAATTGATTGAGGGCTTTAGATTAGGATTTGGAAAGATTAGGAATTAGGATTTAGATTGCTAAATCTCTCTCTCTCTCTCTCTCTCTCTCTCTCTCTCTCTCTCTCTCTCTCTCTCTCTCTCTCTCTCCAAGCCCCCTTTGGGAACTTTCCCCCGCTGCAACTCTCCCCTTCGTCAGTTGCATATGTTGGTAGAAAAACCAGAAGATGAGGGGTCTGATATACGGGGAAGAGATTGAAGTTGGAAATGGGGTATTCAGGTGTTTTAGTGCAAAGGGTATAAGTGCCTTTTTTCATCTTTTGATTTATCCCCATCAAAAGTAAGGGGTACAATGTAATAATTAGTTCTATGGGAGATGCTTATAACATTGGGTAAACTATAGAGGAGGCCATCCTAGATGTAATAAATTGGCATTTCTTTGTTTTCTGTGTCTAACTTGCTTGTAATCATGTGGCTCACAGATCACTTATTAGCTCATAATGCTCTGATTTCCAAGTACTCATTAGAGAGTTTGGATCAAGTCCTCGTACAAGAATCATTCTCATACGGTGTCTAATCTACACTTGGAATCCACCCAATCTCTTTCTTCTTACAATAGGCTGAGAGAATGAATGGATTCCAGGTGTTGATCAGACACTGTGCGAGAATGTTTCTCATACGAGGACCTGATCCAAACTCCTCATTAGAGTGCATATACTCTTCTCCAGTTTTTATACTGATATAATTGTTTCTAAAGCTCTTCCTATATTAAATAATCTATTTTTATTTCGTTAATTAAATCCAAGTGTAGATCAGACATTGTACACTTCTCGTACGAGGACTTGATCCGGACTCCTCATCAGAGTGCATATACTCTTCTCCAGCTTTCAGTTTTCACACTGATATAATTGTTTCTGAAGCTTGGCCTTTATTTAATAATCTATTTTTATTTGTTTAATCAAAATGAAAATGATGAACATTTGAAAATACATGAAAGATCATCACTTCTATAACAAACAAATTTGTTGCACGTGGAGATTTCTGTTTCTATTGATGTCGGGACCTTTTTCCTTCTGCATCCAACTCCATCAAGATCTCCACGACGCCGTCCGAAACTCTTTTCAGCAGATCCGACCAATCCCTTGAAAACCCGTTGGAGAAAACAATCGTCAAAATGGTTTAAAATATCGGGAAATTGAAAACTTTTAAAACTTGAAAAAAAAAAAAGAAAAGGGAATCACTCAGATAAGGGGGTGAGAGAACAGAACACAAGTTTAATATATTGGGTCCTTACCCGTTGCTGGAATCAAAAGGGAAGCCCACCCTGCGCTTGGCCAGCTCAAGCGCCAATCTATACCTGTGCAGCTCCTTGGCCGGATAGCTTCCTCCATCAGCAAGCACAAGATCAGAGGGGTTGACATCGTAGAAGATGGGAATGATCTTCTTCTGGTATTCTGTCATTAGAGCCAGCTCATGGAGACAGAAGTAAGAAGAGCAATAGTTTGGAGAGAAGATGACCAACCCAACCTTACAGTCTCGTATGGCAGTTTCAATGTTGTAGAAGATATCGTCGCCGGGCCTCATACTATGGAAGTCCAAGAAAGGATGGAGCTCAAGGTGGGCAAAACGATCGTAAAGCAACGCAGCAATGTTGCGCTTGGTGTCAACCCCTCGGTGGTTAATGAAGACGTCACAGAGCCTTGCCCTGCGAATAATCCTGTAGCTTCTTATTTGCCTCGTGTTACCGAAAAGCTTGGATAGGGAAAGATGCATCGCCATTGTGATCTTCAAAAGATTCAATTGGTTTCTTTGGGGCTAGAACGAGAGATCTAGATAACGAGATGGTGCAATGGTCGATGAAGAAGAAGAGGCAATAGAGGGGGGAGAAAGCTTGGCGCGTCTAGTGCTTAAGATTAGACGTGCGAGACCAATTTGTTGTCTCCTGTGCTTAGGAATCTAGAGGTCCACCTGGTTTATATATATATATATATGCTTTCCTATACCTCTCCCATATAATATTATAGGAGGTGAGACTGTGAGACTCACCCACTCACTTTCCCTCACATGAAAGAGAAGAAAAAAATAATAATAAAGGGGTTTGGCGATTCTCATGCTGAAAAGGCAAGATAAGAAAGGGGGAAGGGGTATTTCACCTGTAAGGGAGCGAGATTGAGATGAGAGAGAGATCCTTGACACTCCCCATTTGGCTCTTTTCTTGTGCGAAGATCCAATCTAAAGATAGGTTGAATGGTCGATCAATTGCCAATCTTGTTTCATTTCTTTGCTGGTGTATATGGCGGACTCGCAATGAATCCCTATATAATCAGTCTAATCTCTCTCCCATTGATGTCTATAAATGGGCAACCTGTGCATTTGAAGAGTTTTGGCAGTCTTCACATTTGTCACCTCAAATTGATCAGATTGGAGATTCGATCGATGTTGTACCGTCAAGGTGGATACCTCCCCAACAAGGACACTTCAAATTGAATTGCAATGCATCTCTTTCTCATGATGGAAAAAAGGGAGGCATTGGCTTTATTATTAGAAACTCTGCATCCAAGCTGGCCTCTGCTATATCTAATCCCATGCAATTCACAGATATCCTCCAAGGGGAGGCTCTTGTTGTTCGCATTGGTCTATTACATGCTCTGGGAGAGGTTGTGGATTACATTTCAGTTGAATCTGATTGTAAGGGATTGATTTCTATGCTCCTCAACCAAGGCCCCCCTCCTCTAGTAGATGTGCTCCCTATTGTGCAGGATATTCAGCATATCTCTATCTACTTTAGGAGTTGTTCTTTCACTTATGTTCCGAGGAATACCAATATGGTTGTTGATTCCTTGGCTCGGAAGGCATTGTCATTGGGGTATATGACAAACTGACCTACATCCACTCCATGGCTTGTCCATATTTATAATATTCATTGTTGGCAAACCAGATTTTGACTAGGAAAACTAGGCCGAGTTTGGTCAAATGATTAGAAACCTAATCAGGAGTCATAGAAACTCACCCTCTATTAAAAAATGACAAGACCGTGATCAAATCATACCGATTCATTCAAGACTTGTTTGTTTTTCCCGAGTCATGGCAAAACAGTCGATTCTTGTCAAAATTTTGAGTCAACACTTCTGAATAATTTTGAACTACAATATATTCTAATGATGTTAAATATCCAATGGTCGACGTCTTCTGTATTAAGTCTATTGACTATTGATTATATACATCTAAATTTTAATTAAAAAAACATGATTTATAACCATGACATCTTCAAATCGGATTTTATCACTTTCAACCAAGAGACAATGAATGATGGGTTTCATAAATTTTTTGAAAAACAAACACTTTTATTCTATATTGTCTCATTTAATTTATTTATTAGTTATTTATTTGGATTGCTTGAAAAATACTAGCATGGAAATGAGATGGGGAAATTTGACATGACTCACCAAGTTTTTTATGACTCGCTCCGACTCACTAGGTTTTGAAGAGGACGATTCGGGTCACAAAACCTGGTTTTCCAACAATGGCAATATTGACTCCATGTGTAACTCACACCCTATTCAATGAAAATTTTCCTTACCAAAAAAAAAAGGATGGAGAGAGAGAGGGTGAGAAGTAAGGAAAGAAAAGAGGAAAGGGTGGCGGGTAAGATTGACTTTTTACACCCTAGGTTTCCTCTTTTTGGAAGAGATGGCTGAATAAGGAGGGAGTAGCCGCTGATACCACCCTCAATCTTGTGCAAATGGAAAGTAGGAAGAATGAAGATGCTTCTCGATTCGTTGTTTGTTGAAACAGTGTCTGTAAGTGGCCTAACCGCCTGACGAACTCAGGTGAAGGGCGATTTGACTCTTGGAACTATGGTAGGATCAATGGCTAGTCTCCTTTTCTTCTCTATAAAAGAAGGGAACTTATTGGAGGGGAGGGATTTTTTTTGGAGTTTTAGGGATTGAGAAATTTTACAGAGAGTGAAGAAAGTGGGTTTTCAGATAACAAAGAGGGAAGGCGATTAGGAGTTCAGGTTTCATTCTATTCAATTTCGGTTGAGAGTAAGAGGTCTTGGTGAGAGTTTCGGTCTGGCTTGAGGGATCCTTATTTGTTGTTCTTAGTTCATAGTAGGAGAAAGCGAATCTGAGAGGGAAAATGAGACACTCTGTTGCTTACATGGTCTCTTCTCTTGCAACTACAATTCTGAGATGTACAAGGAAACAACTTTAGAAAAATGAGATTTGGTTCATTGATTGCAGCCTTTTGGGAGAGAGATTAGAGTAGTAGATTGAAAGAATTAATTTGTGGTAGATTGTGCTTTTCTTTCTCAACTTCTCCTTGAGCATTCATGATGGGTATTGCTACTTGCTCCCAACGATAGTCCAAACGATAGGAACTTGGATCCAATTTCCAAACAATCCAAATTTTGAATTTGCAGAAATCCTATACAGGTTATTTCTTCTTTGCAGGTCGAACATTAGAAATGATGGTTTTGATTCTTCCTTTGAATTAAATTTAGATTCTTCTCACTGGGGTGATTGGGTTAGAATTTGGCGTTTTTGTATCTGAAATGATGCTCTGGGAACCTATTTTTAGATTGGAAAATTTTGTTTAGCGATTTAGGAAGATGATTACAACATTAGGGCAAACTGGAGGAGAGGCCATTGTAATTAGGGGTGTTAGCCCAACCCTAAGGTCTCTTAACTTAACCTAAGCCCAACACAGCCCTAGGTCGGACTGCGATATCTTAGCCCAGGCCCAACCCAACCCTGATTGGGCAGAGTTTAACCCAATCCAGTCGAACCTAATACTATCGGTTACCTGGTTGCTTGATCTTGATGCATAGCAGATGCCAAAGACCAAAGTTTTCATATGTGTATATGTTGGTAAGTGATTGGGTTGGATTAGGTTGGGTTGAGACCTCAACCTAGGCTCAACCCAACCTTACCTTGGGCCTGAAAATCTCAACCCTAACCCACCCTATAGGTTGAAATCTCAGCCCAAGCATTGTTTGGGCTCAGGACGGGCTAAGGCTGATTCAGGTTAATCGAACTTTTTTAACACCCCTAACTATAACTATCCCTAGATTTAATAAATTGGCATTCTACGTCAGACTTGCTCGTAATCATGCGGCTCAAAGATTGCACTGATATAATTGTTTTTGAAGCTTTGTCTCTATATTCAATAATCTAATTTTTATTTGTTTAATGAAAATGACAACGTTCGGTGTCTCCTCGGTATCAAAAAATTCATTATTTTATTAGAACTTGAAAAATAAAATTCCAAGACAAGGTGTCAAAAGCCTTTTTAATGTCATTCTTTACCCCACTTCCTCCTCCTCTCATGGTGCTAAAAGGAAAAAAAAGTCTTACCGAAAACACAAGAAACTAGAAAACTTTTCTTTTATTTTCTACTATTGATAGCTAAACATACATAATTTTTTATTTTTCTATTTCATTTATATTCTTTTCTACTATTGATAGCTAAACATACATAATTTTTTATTTCTTTCCATTTCATTTCATTTATATTCTTTTCTTTTGTAGATTCTTTTTTCTTTTCATTTCTTTTCTTTTCTTCTCTTAACTACCAAACATAGCCTAAACCACACGTTTCTCTTTGGAGAATGTACAACAATGTGTAGAGTATTGATAAACATGTATGTACATACACAAGATATGTGCTAATACAAAAAGTGGTATTTGATTGAATTAGACTTTAAAATTTAACATGTGACTAGTCTAGACCACGTCGTCTCTACCCAATACTTAGAATGAATATATCATCTATCCACATGGTAGAATAGATGTCTTGTTGCTATTGGAAAAATAACAAACACTAGTGACATAATAATTCGCTAGCTATATATGTGCACCATAAATTGGACCAGTCAACAGATGTTATGGCTTCATTGCAGTTGGAAATGGATGAGACCATTTTTTTTTTTGTTAACCAAGGTGTTCAGGCCAGTTTACACACACCTCGACTAATCCTCGGGGAGACTAGCACAGCAACCCACCACCATGATCTCCACTTAAATTACAAATGCACAGATGAAGAATCGTACCTGAGACCGTGCGCCTAATCCACACAATCCCTAGTTTGCCCTAATCATTTGGGCAACCCACAGGTGGGTACAGAATAAATAAGAAAAATACACACATACACACACACACACTCACACAATGCGTACGATAGAGGTCGATCCCATGACCTCCTCCCCTAAGTGCCGGCTCCACATGCCGAAACTACCACCACTAGACTATCCTGAGACCATTCTTTATCCTTTTGATATCCTTGCTGATCTGTGCTGATCTATGTGGTATTATAAAAATAAAATGATGTTGATCAATGTATGTATTGCAGAATATCATATTGTTTTCTAAGTAAATGGAATTATATTTACCTATTAAAGAAAATTAATTTGCTATATATTTTATGGGAAACGGTTCTTAAGAGTCATGAGAAATGTATTAATCCCATAATTTTTTTTTATAATTACTTAAAAAATAATTAATAAAAAACCATTTAATGAGAGATGCTGGTTATAGCGCTTGATACCTAACCTCCTCCCATATATTTTATATTGGATTAGCTAGGGATTTAAAAATTGAATCTGCCGTACGTGACTGGAAGGTTGGGGTGGTCCTCTTCTCTCCACATTATTGCTCTTCTTACTCCTGTCTCCAAGAATTGACTCTCATGATAGTATACCAGAAGAAGCTCATTCCTA
Organism: Macadamia integrifolia; assembly: GCF_013358625.1. NCBI lineage: Eukaryota > Viridiplantae > Streptophyta > Magnoliopsida > Proteales > Proteaceae > Macadamia > Macadamia integrifolia. Next base: position 15,924,885 of record NC_056558.1, read on the forward strand.
GTTTCTTTAATGTCAAGTCAACCCCTCTGACCTTGTGCTGGTGATGATGGAACTTATTCGGCCACGAAGCTGCACAGGTTTAGATGGGCGCTTGAGATGGCCAAGCGCAGGGTGGGCCTCCCTTTTGGCACATATCTTATGTACGGTCTTTGCATGTGTATTAGCACTTTAAAATCATACTGTTAACTTTGAGTGTGAACAGTAGATTTAGATTTAAAAGAGACATAAATATGAATGGCATAAATTTGTTTTTTATTTTTTCAAAACATCATCTTCTATTGTCGCATTGACAAAAAAATTAAAAAATCCCCCTATGTGATCAGCATGGGAATGCTCTCCTATACCCTCTCTCAGCTTTCCTAATATTCTTTCCTCACTCTTCCTGGCTAGCCCCCATTGATGAAAAGTCTCTTGCACCCCATTCCCTTGAATTTTTTTAAGGGAAATGGACTGAAGGCTCTGTTTGTAATTTTTTTTTTTTTCTTTTATTTATCAAGTTTTCTCACACCCACAATCAAAGGAGAATCCTTGATTGATGGTTTTGATCAGATAGTGCAGAGAAGGTATATATCAAACAACGGTGAGAGGAATTCACAAGCAGAAATAGATATTTATGACCTTTGATGATTGTAGAATCTTTTATTCATTTATTTATTTTCTTTAGTAAATGAAATAGAGCACTCCTGCATGCTGCAACAGGCACTCTATCGTTTCATTTTACCCTATGGTACTTTTTTTCTTAATAAACATTTTTGTAAATTTGGCCATATCAGTGTGATTTATTTATTTTCTATTCTTTTCAAGGTGACTATGAAATTCTTGCGATTTTGGACCATTTTGACTGGTTTTTTCTTCAATGGATCTCCAAGGGATTGGTCGGACGACTCGAATCTACTAAAAAGAGCTTCGAACAGCTTGGCGGAAATCTTGAAGGAGTTAGACACAGAAGAGAAATGTGACCAGTGTGAATAGAAACAAACCCCTGTATCTCTATGTATTAAAATTTTGATTGTTATTATTATTTTTTTGGTTTACAGCGGTTACCAATAATCAAAATACCAATAATGTGCTTTTCATTTACTTTCAAATGTTCATCATTTTTATTTTAATCAAACAAACAAAGTTTAATTCATTGAATATACGAAATGTGCCTCAAAAGCAAGTTCAAATTGTTTGCAGTGAGCAGTGAGATGTAGTGAGCATCTAATAGCTGGGAGGTCTTGACTATACACATTAGCCGTTAGATGTTCATTGTACATCAATGCCTCATTGCAGACGATTTTGACATCTCACAAGCTACCAAATCACACTATTCTGTTTTGTTTTCGTTAATCAAAACATTCTCTAGGATTCCATTTCCATTTCCGATTGGAAATTATCTACCACGTGTACACTATCCTACTGTGCTATAGATCGTAGAGCACACCCCGCACTATAGGGGTTCCGGATCCTTCCCATTGGTGCATGGATTTTGCATATCTAAAAAAAAAGCAAAAAATAATATGTATTTATATTTTATAGGGTGCGATCTGATTGCAAATAGACTTTGTAACAAGACCAAGGATTAAAGTATCGGTATCGGTCATTGTATCGATCGGCCAAAATTAAGATACGTATCGGAGGGTATTGTATCGTATCGGAGATACGCTAAATATACACACATAAATGAATAGAAAATGCTTTTTTATACACTTTCGCATAAAAAATAGTTAAAAAAATATATTTATAACATGTATTATGCATAAATACTAAATTGAGAGTATCGCACTAAGAATCCAAGGTTTGTAGTTGTCCCATGAATGTAAAATCCTTGTTCTCAATCTTGATTTCTACCTTAGTTAGAGAGAAAAATGGTTGGTAGCAATTTTGGAACAAAAACACCTCAAAAAATTGTGTATTTCTGAAAAATGACCCATCTTGGTCATTTTATGATCGTATCGGTACTTTTCGTACTGTATCGATGTGAATCTATCAATACATATTGATACGCACTGATACATATCGATACATACCAAAAAATATATTTCACTTTGATTTTGAATTTTCCATAGAGTATCAGTATGTATCAGTGTGTATCGTATCGATAGTGTATCAGTGCGTATCGATATGTATCGTATCTGTCCGTATCATATCGATAATGGCCGATACAGATATGTATTGACTGATATGGTACGATACGATACAAACGGATACTTTAAACCCTAAACAAGACTTTTTAACCCTCCACAAAATGATGTGGCATTGTAATAAAGTGTCTACTAAGGTAATTTAGCAACATAATTTAACCTATCTCCTCCTGCAACAGATTCTCAATCGACCCATCTTAAGCCCCTAATGCTAAGCATGAGAAATGAGATTCAGAATAGAGGATAGTAACCATTCTAACCAAAGATAGGCAATGACTACCGAGTACTTCGCGGACAAAAGTTATAAGGGTAATTTACAGCATCACCCCCTCAAGAATGCCAGTATTATAGGAACATCCTCTCTCTTTCACCAAATTAGACTCACAACCCCTATCGTCAGTCTCTGTTAAGTGATGCTATGAAATGACACTTTAGACCTTATGAGTAAAACACTCTTATCTTATTATCTCAAAAATACCCCTCTCTTTACATGTATACCATTTCATTCTCTCTGTATATCCTTCTCTCCCTACCTAAGACTTGTGATTCCAACGAGTTCGCCTCGACCTCTTTGGATTCTTCTTCATGCCACCCTATAAAGGCCATAATAAAGAGTTTCAGATATATTATTAAAAGAGAATAAAAACAAGAGGAAGAGCTCGCTCTACCCACAAAAGCAACAAAAAGTAAGATTAAAACTAGACTATAAAAGCAGAGAGAGAGAGAGAGAGAGAGAGAGAGAGAGAGAGAGAGAGAGAGAGAGTCGAGAGAGAGGTCGACCGAGATCTGAGCTTTTGCTTGCAGAGATCGAACTTTCAGGCCGAGAGAGAGAGAGAGAGAGAGAGAGAGAGAGAGAGAGAGAGAGAGATTGTGAAGGAAGAACCAACTCAACAAGCCTCCACACCGGAGTACCAAACTCACAGGACCAGACCTCTTTTGATATTTAAAGAAGAAAAAGCTTTAAGCTCTAGGTTTGATCGCATATCTTCAACCAACTCAACTGGGTTTCTCTCTTTCCGTCGCAATGGATTTGACAATCTATGACTTTTTTAAGCTCTTCCTAGTGTTTTATCTCCTATCT
>NC_056558.1:15928707-15950731 GCF_013358625.1 Macadamia integrifolia
AAATAGAAACAAGCTCCATAAATGATACCAAATGCAACAAAAAAAAAAAAAAAAAAAATGATTCGAAAGAGATCATCTATGTAGAAGTAATATGTTTCTAAGGACAAACCTCTTAAGAAGTAAGGTGGGATACGTCTTGTCCCTAGTGAAGACAACCTTTATTGTTCTTGAAAACAATCTGAAGTAAAAGTGAATTCAAGGATTCTCCTACTAACCTTGAACAAATTGCTGTAAACCCTCTAGAGGTTAAGCAAATATAAGGAAAAAAGGTTTAATAACCTAAAACCAATTTAAACGCTGATTAGATAAATTCCAACAAAACAACGTTTCATCTCTAGGGTTTTTTTCTTCCCCACATCAACTGGATACACTTTTTCCTTATTTGACACTGATACATTTGTTGCTGAAGCTTTGCCTATATTCAATAATCTAATTCTATTTGTTTAATTAAAATGAAAATGATGAACATTAATTTGAAAGTACATTGGTTATTATCAACTGCTATAAATAATCTATAACAACCAAAATTTTTGTACATGGAGATGGAGCTCTGTTTCTATTGATGCCGGTACCTTTTTCCTTCAGCATCTAACTCCATCAAGATTTCCACGACGCCGTCCGAAGCTCTTTTTAGCAGATCCGACCAATCCCTTGAAGACCCATTGGAGAAAACAATTGTCAGAATGGTTCAAAATCTCAGGAAATTCAAACTGGAATCACTCGCAGAAGGGAGTGGGAGAACAGAGCACATGTTTTACTATACTTGGTCCTTTCCCGTTGCTGGAATCAAAAGGGAGGCCCACCCTGCGCTTGGCCTGCTCAAGCTCCAATCTAAACCTGTGGAGATCCTTGGCCGGATAGCTTCCATCATTAACAACCACAAGATCAGATGGGTTGACATCATAGAAGATGGGAATGATCTTCTTCTGGTATTCTGTCATGAGAGCTAATTCATGGAGACAGAAGTAAGAAGAGCAATAATTTGGACAGAAGATGACAACCCCAACCTTACAGTTTCGTATAACAGCTTCAATATTCTGTAAGAGCTCATCTCCAGGCTTCATGGTCTTGTGGTCCAAGAACGGGTGGAGCTTTAGATGGATGAAGGATCGTAAAGCAATGCAGCGATGTTGCGCTTGGTGTCCATCCCTCTGTGGTTAATGAAGACGTCACAGAGCCTGGCTGGCCTGGGAGTTGTACTGCTTGTTTGCCTTCTGCTAACGAAAATATTGGTACCCAAGCACTTGGATAGGGAACGATACATCGGAAGTTTCAAAATTCAATAGACAGAGATGGTGCAATGGTCGATGAAGAAGAAGCAACAGAGGAAGAAAGCTTTGTTTTCTGGTAACAGTTTTCTTCTAGAGTGCTATCTGCAACTTCATGTGCTTAAGATTCAAGCTTTGGAAACCCATATTTACAGCTTCTTGTGCCTAGGAACCCACCCGTCTCTAAAATCCTGTGTCGGTACATTCTCATGGCCTATTTCGTGGTTGTTATTGATGACCACAACACAGCCGGCATGTGGTCAAATTATAATATTTATATCTATTATTTTTTCTAAATAGAAAGATGAAACATAACCTTGACTAGAAGGAAGTTTTTAGGGAGATCGTCGGTCTCCGAATTGAACTTGTAACTATGCGTCTGTCTGTATAAGTTTTAATTCGTCTTAATCGTCTGGGCAACCCATGGATAAAGTATATCAAATGAATATTGTTAAGTTTGTCTCGAATTCATGATCTGCTTTGAAGATTGACTTGCTCCGATATATTTTGGTGGTGATTTGAATAAAAAGTTTTCTGAGATCTATGATGGAAGCAGAGGGATTCGATCGAATTGACTACGATCCGATGTGTCGACCTACGACTTAGAGTGGATAATATAATATCGTCTTGTTGAGCAAATCATTGTAATTTTGGGGTTTTTTCAAATTAGGATTTTCGGGCAAGTTTCTCGCCGCTGCTTGGGTGTAATCTCTCTTCCTGCATAGTGAAACATTTTTTTCTCGCTTGAGAACGTAGCACACCACATCGGTGTATAAACCTCATTAAATCTCTGTGTATTGTGCGATATGTCTTGATTTATTTTCGTATTTCTTAGTGTTTACTCTAACAAATCTTATTAAACAAGTAAAAAAAAAACAGATGTGTGAATCATGGTTTGAAAAATCGGATCAAATTGGAATTGAATTAGGCCAAGTATGATTCTTAGCTGATATCGTATTCATGAATTATTACAATGAAAGATAAAATAGTAAAAAAAAATGATTTATTAATTAAAAGAAGAGATATTTCTATCCGACCCTGATTAATTCCACCGACCATTCCCGATACTGAATTCTCAAACCTTGGTGGGAATCCTAAAATTCAAAATATTAAATAGAAAATAACCAAAATTACTAATCGATCCACCACTGAATTCCTCCGCATTAGGCATGGAAAAAGTAATGGAAGAAAACCGACAGGGCTCCGTCTCTCTCTCCCTCTCTCTCTCTACTGGAAGCTTCCGAGGCCCCACAATCCAGCGGTACCCGAAAATCCTGATCTACTACCAAAAAGTGTCTCTCTGTCGGAGTGGGGCCCACAACCAAGAGGCCTCCAAAAAACAAAATCCTGATCTACTTTCTCCTTCTTTTGCCTTACATACTCCTTTCTCAATCTTCTGCCACCTTCCACTCACAAAGCCCCTTGGTATTTGTTATTTCAAAGACTATTTGTAATGGACGACAAAATCTCTCTCTCTCTCTCCCTGTAAGGCTGCCCAAACTCGCTCTTACTTTTCTCCTCTTTCCACCGTCTTCGCGGGCAATTTCTCGAAGCCGTTAATTATCCCATTATGGGAAGAAATCGTCTGAAATTTGGATCTCATACAATTCTGTACAATGCCACCCTAGGTGGCCAACACATGTAATATTTTATATTTGCGGCTCAGATTAGTCTAATATGATACAATCTTAAACCAGTGAGAAAACCATCTTGAATCAAATCACTGGAGAACAAATCAGAACAAATCGGGTTGGTTCATCTTTTCGAAATAAAAGCTGAAATATTTTCCCTATCCTCTTTCAACTCTCTCTCTCTCTCTTGGCCTTTCTCTCTCGATCTCGACTCTCCCTCTTGGTTCTCTATAAGCCCTAACCCTGAAATCTCGACACTCCCTCTGTTCGTCGCTCCCTGCTCTCTGCTCTCTGCTCTCTAGATCTGTTCCACGCTCTCGACTCTCTCTGTTTGTCGCTCGACTCCGGTAGCTCTCCCTCTTGGTTACTAGAGGCCCTAACTCTCTCTATAACCAAAAACCCGGACTTGCTCTCTCGACTCTCGCTCTGTTTGTCATTCCCTGCTCTCTCGATCTGTTCCACACTCATGACTCTCTCTATGTTCGTCGCTCAACTCCGGTATCTCTCCCTCTCTATCCTAACTCTCCCTCTCGGTTACTAGAAGCCATAACCCTCTCTGTAACCAAAAACTCGGACCTGCTCTCTCGACTTTCCCTCTGTTCGTCGCTCCCTCCTCTCTCGATCTGTTCCACGCTCTCGACCCTCTCTCTGTTCATCGCTCCCTGCTACACCAACATTTATTCTTCACTGCAAAGGTATGAAGAACAACTCTTTCATTTTTATGCAATCTTGTGGACGTATTTGTTATGTCAAATTTTTTTTTTATTAATTAAGTGTACGATTAAATCCCCACCAAAACCATACCAAGTATTGCTTTACCTGGATCACTAATTTTTAATAGAATCTTTTGATTGCATCCTTTGCTCTATGGTTTTGACTGCTGAAATATCAGGGGAAAAGGGTTGTTCTTCTCCGTTGATTTCTCACATGTCCAAAGTTGTGTCAAACATTCCTGAGGAGAGTTAGGGACCAATGTGGACATGGCTAAGCATCTCTTGCATTGAAGTGAAAGAGAGTTTATTTTTATTTTTAATGAAAGACTCAACATATGCCTTTCACTTGATACCATACCTTGATGTTTGCTTTCTGCCTTTAATTTTTTTTTTTTTAATAGTTTCCTTTTGGCATCTTCTCTTATATCATACTAATTTAAGCATTACATACTTTGTAACTGTAAGTTGTCCATCAAATATCCATGTCAGTTAGATTTTTTTTTGTCACTATTAGAGCCTTTTTTTTACGTAAGCTTCTCTTAGGGGTATTGCATTTTACACAAAAATGGATGCACAACAGGGGATGTGTAGCTGTGGTGAAGGGGTGATGGTCATCCGGACTTCTCGAACATTGAAGAATCCTGGACGACGATTTTACAAATGTCCGTTAGGTGAAAAACATCTGGACTCTTTCATTTGGTTGGACCCAACGTTGAGGAACAATACAGACACTGTAGACACAGAAGCATGTCATTCAAATGAAAGTGTTAATAGGAACACACGGGTCATCTCGGTTATTCGTCAACCACCCTATAGTCCAAAAGTGCGGAACCAAGTAGTAGTGGATCAGTCATTGCTAAACCATTATTATGGTTTAACCATCTTCCTCTGTATTGGGGTGTCAATTCTTTCATGCTATGTCTTCTATGTAACGTCCTTGTAAATAGAACTACTGTTTCGTTAATGAAGTTGGTTCCGTCATGTAACAATCATATGTCGAGTTATTATTCTGATTATTTCCTTATTACTATAATGTACTAACAATCTTTTTTATAGATAAAAAGTCTTTAGCTCAAAATGGTAGAGCATCTGGGCTAATGCCCAGGTTATGGTGGTTCAAATCCACCAAGACTTTGAAAGTGAACGAATGTGTTCTATCTTACTGTTGTCTTATGCTTCTGCTGGTTTACCAAGAGTTGGGCTTTTTTTTTTTTTTTTTTTTAATAGTTTCTATGAATGAAATTGCATTTTCAAGGTTCAGTTATGGATTTGAGTGCTTGGACGGAATCCTTTTGGGTGAGACTGGTCTTCTACTTAAATGGAGTCAAATGGACATATTTCTGGAACCACAGTAATCAAATTGAATTCATTTTGGTGTCTTGATAGCAAAGTAGAGCAGAGCAGACTACTGAATTTCATATCTACTGATATGGTCTGTCCAATGGATTGTCCATGAAGAGTTCCTTAATAGAGAGAACAGAAATTATATAAAAAGTTAAAAGTCTCTTGTTTGCAGAATAATAACACCATGCCTTCAGTGACAGTCACTTAAATCTCGAGAGCAAGAAGAAGCTAGACAAGATTTCAGAGACCTCTTTGAAACCCAAATGCACTGTACTCTCCTTTGGTTCAGACATGCCATTTTGTGAATCAATGGCTTCTGTGTTGAAACTTGAACATTTCAAAGACCAGAAGAACATAAAATTTCAAATTTCAGTTTCTGGCTGTGGGAAAGAAAAAGGGGAAGACTTGAAAGTGTTGTACACTATGTAAAAGCAAATCCATTACATAGAAACAATTTTCTTCCAAATAGCTACTGTATAATTTAACAACAGATGAACAGGCAAGTGAAGCAAGGGATGATGGAAAGTCATTAATTTAGGGAATACACAAGAAGTATGTTTTTTTTTTCACATCCATACACAATTACAGTACAGAGAAAAGGGTGTTCACCTTCATATCACCATGCAACAGACAAAAATTGGTAGTGCAGTTGAGATTGACCTTTCAGAAAATTGGTTAACGGAGTTCATTCCCATGGAGCTGGGTCAGATTCCAAATCTACAGTTGCTTCATCTTTTTGAGAACCTTCTGCAAGGAAGTATTCCGAGAAAGCTTGGGCATTTAGGACAGCTAAGAAATTTAGATCTGTCCATCAATAATTTGACAGGTCAAATTCCTTTGGAGTTTCAGAACCTTACCTCCTCGGAGGATTTGTAACTCTTTGACAATCACCTTGAGGGTACTATTCCAGCCCTCATTGGGGCTAACAGCAATCTCTCTGTTCTTGACACTTCTGAGAATAACCTTGTCGGCGGCATACCATCGCAGCTTGGCAAGTCACAGAAGTTAATATTTCTGAGCCTTGGGTCAAATATGTTATCTGGTAACATTCCTTATGGGCTCAAAACATGCAAGTCTCTTGTACGGCTAATGTTGGGTGCCAACCGGCTTACTGGAAGTATCCCTATTGAAATATCTGGACTGCAGAATATCTCAGCCTTAGAACTGTATCAGAACCAATTTTTGTTGCCAATACCCCGAGAAATTGGCAAGCTTAAGAAGCTAGAGCGGCTCCTCTTGTCAGACAACTATTTCTTTGGTCAGATACCTTCTGAAGTTGGAGAACTGGTGCAGCTTGTTACCTTCAATATTTCTTCTTACTCTTGGGGATTGTCCCTCTTGAGCTCGGCAACTGCTCAAAGCTTCAGAGGCTTGATCTGAGCAGGAATAGGTTCAGTGGTAATATTCCACAAGAACTTGGCAATCTGGTGAACCTGGAACTGTTGAAACTATCTGACAACAGACTGAATGGAACTATACCACATACTTTAGGTTGTCTGTCCCGACTCACGGAGTTGCAAATGGGAGGGAATTGTCTGTCTGGCAGTATACCTTCTGAGCTGGGTCAACTTACTTCACTGCAGATTGCCCTCAACATCAGCCACAACTTACTTCATTGCATATCACCGGTTCACCTTCATATCACCATTGTTGAGTTGTATTAGACAAAAATCCAAGTGGTGTGGATTTAAAGAAGGAGAAGAATAACTGAGGCAAAAAATACCAAAGCATGCTTAACAAATGGCCTTTGTAAGATGAGGATTTTGCAGATTGGGATCTGCAGGTAGTGACCTAGCTGAAGTAAAAACGGAAACCAATCATCTTATCTCCAACTGATATGCCACCCTTCAGATTAGAATAGGTTAGGCTCTCCTGTCATGGCTAATTCACTATCATACCATTTATACAAACTGCAGTTCTTGCCCAGATCTGGGTAGAAATCAGGGCAAGTCCAATTCCATTCAATTAACCAATGCCACCATAGATCAATAGCTTGACACAGAGTCAAAATATAATTGATGCATATGCAGGTTTCCGTGGACTACAATTAATGAATCTAGAAATAAGATTTTATTTTATTATACTGTTTCTGGATAAATAACAGGCAGTATAAGAATAAAGTGACATGCCATACAACAGGTGATGCCCCTTTCCACTACAGATCAGATTCCCAAACTAACCCCTTCCCCTGCAAAGTACTGACTTCCAATCTACTTTGGAAGTTTAAGCCAACAGCTTCATGATGCCTACTCCATCATTGGCTAAGTTGCCACCTGAGAGTTTCTTTGTATCAGCAGCAATCTCCTTCATAATCTCTTCTAATGCATCCAGTGTGACCTTCACCATGAAAAGCTCAGGATCAGAGCCCAATTCTTCCTTTCCTTCAGAAGTGCTCAATTCCATCTCTTTAGTTTTCTCCTCTTCTTCCTGCTTCTTTTTCAGCTCGATCTCCTGAGTCCTGAGAACAGTGTCAAGATCAAGGAATCTACTAGAAAGTGAAACAAAACAAGAGGAACACTGAAACAATACCATTACATGAAGATTTGATCAAATCATTAAGTTTAAAATACAAACAACATATTTTTTTGAATTTTGGACATGAATATGGTTTAAAAATTACACAAATTGATTGTACTGTGAAATATATTTGTTTCCTCTTCAAAGTAAGGGATTGATCTTTCTGTATATTCATTACCTTTTATAACTAGAGAAATGAACAATGCTGACCGCTGAGTAGCCTGATCTGGGTTTCTCATAAAAAAACAAACTTGTTGGGAGTCTTTTGAGAACATCACACTCTGTAACACCACTGGACGATCTAAAACTCTCAAATCAAATCTCAACCCATGAATCTATCACTGAGAATGTTCCTAATTTATTTCATTTGGTGGTCTAAACGAAACTATGTAGATTTGTATTCCTTAAAAGATTCCAAAATGTCAAGTACTTCAGATAACCTTGGGCATTAAAAACATTACAAAGTTGTACTATGACTTCCTAGAATCACAAACAGAATACACCTTCACCTTCTAGTTAACAATGGAACCAATAGCATTAAGACCAGAAGTAACAAGAGAGAGTGCCAAGGCCATCTTATTTGAAGCAAACCCAGCCAAGACCAGAAGTAACAAAAGAACTCATGACTAAGCCTTGACAGCAAAATGTTTAAATAAAAGAGTATGGAACATTGCGGACACATTTTGAAGTCTTGGTGGATTCAAACCACCATAACCTGGGCACTAACCCAGGTGCTCTACCATTTTGAGCTAAAGACTCCTTACCTACAAAAAAAGATTGTTAGTACAACATAGGCTAAAAATCAATAGAAATAATAAGAATCTTGGATATATTGGTAAGCATAAAAATAAGGATCCAATGCAACTTTGTGTTTTAATATCACAAAAATAAGCCATGACATTAACCAAATGTATTTAACAGCAAAAAACAATAGTCCTCATTAGCTGAATCTAAATATAATCTTCATTCAGTGATTGATGAGCTACAGATGCTTGAGATGATATATGGGAAATAGAATCCTGCAAGTGACATTAAATATTAGGCAATCTAGATTTGACTAAGAAAATAAAAAATACAACACTATAACGCTATAACAAGCCAAACCTACTCACCATAAGTGACATGTAACTGGAATATGTGTTATCCATCAGGCAATCTTCATCCGGTGGTTGATGTTCTTGTAATCGTTGATTGTTACTTGGCCCTCCACTTTTCTTTTTTTTTTTCCTTGTTTTTCAACCCAACTCTTTAACCGTCTACCACCTCTTGTATTTTTCTCTTTATGCTTCAAACGTAATCCATTGTATACGTCATTAGAGAAATCAGGCAATATTGGCATATCAGGGCAATCAACTGGGTTGATTCTAATATTACCAAGCTTAAACCTTAATTCATTCGCAACATCTTTCACCAAATTGTATCCCTCAATTGTATTTGAAGCTTCTGATGCTATTTGAATAAGTTCAGGACAAATACGCTTATACCGTTGGGTACAATCCAAGTTGACATCTAGTTCAACTTCTTTCCCCCTACTGTCATTGAGTACCATGGTTCTTGCTCCCCGTGTCCATCTCTTCAGAATGTAGCATTCAGGAATACGCTTTATATCTAACACATCAAAAACTTTCAAACAATGGCAACACAGAATACCATCTGTCTCAAATTTCATGCAACTGCACGCTATAATTCCTTGAAGTGGGTTACAACATACTTTATACTCACAATTTGCTTCAAAAATCCCAACTCAAAAATTAATGAAGGGCATTCCATTACTTCGGTCTATGATGGTGCAAACAGTCATCCAATTATATTCCTCTTGAAATAACTGAAAAATTGCAGGAGTGTAGAGTTCCCCAACCTATTTCTATACAATTGACATTGAATTTGCAAGTCGTGGCATCTTGTTTCGTGCATCAAATTCAGCTTTTAATTCATTACCACGCTTCTGGTTAAGAACTCTTTCAAAATGTTTAAAAAATTGCACAACATCCAAAGTTGACTTCAAATAGTCCTTCAAGTCACTGTTCAGACTCTCACTGAGCTGTGTACTTTGAATGCCTATTGTGAATGTGTTTTTCATATAGCACTTCGCCCACTGACTTTTAAGACCATAAATACGTTGCAACCATGCATTATCCATAACATCATACTAGTGTAGCAAATTATACCATGCTGTCTCGAATTCATCTTCCACATCGTATTGGTATATGCATTTCTTTAAATCTGTAAGAAACTTGGAGCCATCTTTCATCATATGACCCAAATGTGTAATGCCATTCTGCATTAAGTGCCAAGTACACAATCCATGCCATGTCTGAGGCCACACTTCTTTTAATGCTCTAGCCATAGCTTTGTCTTGATCCGTGAATATAGTTTTAGGCTTCTTTCCACCATGTGCTTCAGCGAATACCTCAAACAGCCATTCGAAAGATTCCGCTGTCTCATCATATAAAAGTGCAGCCCCGAATACAGTGCACCCTCTATGATGATTGAATCCAGCAAACAACCCAAACGGCCTACACTCTTTGTTGGTGCGAAATGTAGTGTCAAAGCTGATTACATCTCCAAAATGTGCGTAGTCAATGATCATCTTTGGATCAGCCCAAAATATGTTAGTTATTTGTTCTTCATTATCCAGTTGAAACGAGTATGTGAAAGATGGGTTGGTCCTAGTTTGGGTAACAAAGTACTTCATCAAACTACCTGCCTCACCATATGTCAAGGCACGCTGTCTTTTAGTGCGGAGATAGTTCCTAACATCTTGGGTCAAACAACTAAGGTTTTCTATCCCACCAGCCTGCCTACCCATCAACTCAAATGTGGATCTAGGCATGATCCCCGAGTCATCTGCCAAATCAATTTCATGCCTATGTATGTCTAACATCTTCCTCTGTGAACGCAGCATATGAACTGTTGTTGTGCTATGAAGCTCATGATTATGTTCCCTCACAAATTCACAGCATTTGTATTTTCCATCATCAACCAAACATATGTTCATTCGTGCCTGGCAATTTGTTCTTGTCTCAGCTCGGGGGTTAACAGTATTCATGTCTCGCTTGTCACTCAATCGACAACCAGCTTTTGAACAGACAAATCCCCTAGATGTTATAGTCATCTTGTCTTTCTTGCTCTTATTCATAAAGTGTTTCCTAACACTAAATCCCATTGCCCGTCCAAATCTGTTGTAGTAATCATATGCATAATGTTCTGAATTGAATAACATCCCAAATATAGGTTCACTCACATCATTCATGCTAAAATTCTCCATACTAGACAAAACAAACAAAAAGCATTAAAGTAGCAATACTTCAACATAATTTAACAAAGCAAGAGCAAGAGTGGAATTAAAAAATTTTAAAATACTCTAACTCGAATATAAGGACAGAGACAACAATTCTCTTAGGTTATTCACAGAGACAGCAAGCAAATAAAAAATAATTCACTTTTCCATGTAACCTCTCCCTCTCTCTCTCTCTCTCTCTCTCTCTCTCCCTCTCTCCCTCTCTCTAATGTAGATCTATCACTGTAATAGAACACAGGAAGAAATAGAGTTTCATGAGGGGAATTGAAGGTGATAATTGGGGGCTCAAGTGCTTTTTCTAGTAATTGCCATTAGAAAATCCTAGATTTCTAGATGCCCAAATGTGGATTTGGTTGAGACAGTTCCATGGTCAGTCTTCAGTTTCTATTTAAGGGAACTTCAGGTACACAGTCCTGATTAGAGTACAAGCTTCATATTATGATATTTTGACGTCGATCAGATTAAGTTCCTCAAATGTATTTTCTTCTCTAAGGCGGTTGGTTTCTGTTGCACTTGAAGTCGGCAGACCCTTTTCTTTCTTCTCTTCTTTAAGACTTTTGCTTTCCATTCTTTTCTAACAGAGACAGCAAGCAAATAACAAATAATGGAATTGAATTTTTTTTAAAAGAAACTCAGATCAAGCAAGGAAAATAACCCAAATTCTCTTAGGTTTTGAGAGAGACAGCAAGACAACACAGATATAAATTTCAAATTTTAAAGATAAATAAGCTAAAGTCATCTAATGAAAATAACCTTAAATCAGCATTCCTGTTCTCAAAACCCTAAATCCTCAGATCTAGACATATTGATGGCCTTTGAGAGAGAGAGATAGATATAGAATGATAGAGATTTAATCAACACTTTGTTCAACAAGGTAAGCTGTTAAAGAAAAAAAAACCATGACATTAACAAAAAAAAACGTTGGTGCAGAGAAAACACAACAAGCTCATACCTTTGCACAAAGCTTTGTAACAAAGAGAGAGCGATCGAGAGTGATGTTGAGCACCGAACCTAGAGAGTGAGGAGTCGAGCGACGAACAGAGAGATTCGAAAGCGTGGAATAGAGAGATAGTTGTTCGCGTTGAGCGGCGAACAGAGGGAGAGTCAAGATAGCAGGAAAAGTCGAGGGAAATAGCAGGTCTGAGCTTTTGGTTACAGAGAACCGATAGGGAGAGTCGAGATCGAGAGAGAGAGGCCAAGAGATTTTCAGAGATTCGAGATCGACAGAGAGAGCCCGAGAGACAGAGAGAGTCGAGAGAGAGAGAGACAGAGGGAACAGAGAGGGAGAGTCGAGAGAGAGGTCGACCGAGATCTGAGCTTTTGCTTGCAGAGATCGAACTTTCAGGCCGAGAGACAGAGAGAGTCGAGAGAGAGAGGGAAATCATCACATTTTTATTTCAAATAATGAACCGAACCGGTTTGTTTCGGTTTGTTCTCCACTGGTTTGGTTAAAGATGGTTTGTTCAGTGGTTTATGGTAGGTTAAATTTGAACCGTGGATATATAATGGGGACACGTGTCAATCGCCTGGGGTAGAATTGCATGGAATTGCACCGATGCGAATTTCAGACGATTTCTACCCGAGGCGAGCACTCTGACCTTTTTGTTAATAAAAATATGAATTTGAGGAATTTCATTTCTCACCCCTGGACTATACAAAAATATCAATCACCTCCCTTTCATAGATGCATAATTTCGTCTCATTATCATGAGTTATCATTGTTAAGTGATGAACTTAAAGCTTAGAGCCCGTATGGTATGCCGTTTCGTGTCAAAAATGAAAATTTCAATTTCTGTGTTAAAATGCAGTTTTTAAACGAAAAAATGGTGTCTCAAAATTTCAGATTTTTATCGGGAATTTTTTTTTTTTTTTTTTTGTAAATGGAACAAAACGGGAAAACGAACTCCAAAATGGAGTTCCGTCCAATATTTCGTTGTTTTTTTTTTTTTTTTTTTCAATTTTTGTTTCAAAAAAAACAGAAACTAACCATAAGTACGCCAAACAGAAGATTCTGTTTTTTTGTTTCAATAGAACGAAAAAATTCAAAAAACATTTTTTTAGAACGATACCAAACGAAGCCTTAGAACCTCAAAACTCAAAAGCTGTCATCTTTTGGAAAAGCGAAAATAGCCTCTAGGAACTCGGAGAACTCCGAGAAACCTTTCTACCGTCTATAACATTCCATCACCCTCCCCATCGTCCATGTGCTTCTAAAACTCGTATGTCAGTTAACCCATTACTGGTTTAGTGTCTCTCTTTTACATCTCAATTAAACTCTTTCTTTTCCGGCTATCTCGGTTCTGAACGAAAACTCTGGCATCTCTCTCCAGTCTTCAGGGCAGCCTAAGGATCTTTGACAATAGAACCGATCTCTCTCCTATGATGAAAGTGTATTATTTCCCAACTTCTTTCTAACCTTCTGCTAAAACCATACCTCCCCTTCACCTCAAACATTTACTTCCACCAACTCTTTTTAATAAGAAAAACCTTTTGTCCCATCAACCTTTATTCCTCACCAACTCAATGAGGAAAGTTAACCCAGTGTCAACTTATGTGAAAAACCCTCCCTCCTCATACCGTCCCAAACCAGCCACCAGACCATCAATCTTTTCTATCAAAGGGCTAAAACTTTATCTTTTTCCAGACTCTTAGAAAGAGTTAGAGTAGATTCAGCCTATGGAAATCCAATATGTTGTTCTCACTGGGAGAAGGGTTCTACTTCAATCCACGTTGGCATCAATACCCTCATACCTTATGAACTGTTTTGCACTCCCTAAAACCATTTGCAAGAAACTGGGCTCCATTTACCTACACTTTTGGAATGGAGATCAAAATAAAAGAATAATTGTCACATCATTGGGTGGAAAATAATATGCCAACCCAAATCAAGGGGAGGTCTGGGTATTAGAGAATCAGAAACCCATAATTTAGCCCTCTTGCTTAAGCTTGGGTGGAGATTAATAACCAATGAAAATTGTTTATGAGATAAGACCCTAAAAGCCAGGTTTTTCCACAACATATCACTTTTTGACCTCAAAACATTGAAGACCCTTGGATCCTTTTGTTGGAACAGCATATGTAGGATCATCCCGTGGCTGAAAAAATTTTTATCATGAAAATTGGTAATGGAGTTAATACTACATTTTGGGATGATCCTTGGGTCTAGAAGGATAACCATATCCTTGATTTGGTGAATTTTAAAAACACTAATCAGTGTATTGCAAATGTTAATGATGCAACGATATATATGCAGTGCAATACAACACTGCTAAATTCGATAATGCCATCACATATCATTGAGAGAATCACTCAAATCACACTGTCCCAATAAAATGATCAATAGTGGTGCCTCCTTTCGAAAAAGGGGTCATTTAAGACTAATTTGGCAGCAAATTTCATTATGGAGAATTCAATGAGCATTCCTAATAGTTGCCCAAAAGATGCAAGTGCATCGCCCCCATGTGCAAAATGATGGCGGTCTTTTTGGGAGATCAAAATCCACCCCAAATTAATAATAGTTTACACACCAAGGATATTATATCCAGATGGGTGGATGTGGAGCCCACTTGTAGTAGTTGAATAACGATAGGGAGACCATGTTCCATGTTTTATTTGAGTGTGAATTTGCTAAGCGGGTCTAGGCTGCTGGCCTATTGGGCTTTAAGCCGGACTCCATTCTAGTTTTGAAGGTGAATAAAATGTTAATGTACTGTTTCAATTCTGGCCACATATCCAGGAGAGACCGAGTATGGTTCTTTTCTATTGTTATGATTATCAGTTACTTTATTTGGAAACACAGAAACCAACTTGTGTTCTGTGATCCAAAACTAGATTTGCATCGTTTCAAGCAAATTGATTTATGGATTTCTTTCAAAATAACCAATTTGGAAACCAAATCATAGTCAGATAGGACACAATCAAAAGTGACCCTAACAACACACACAAACTCGAATATTATCATCATAACCAGTGTCAGGGACAAAGGGGGGACAACATCAGCATGGGCTTTACGTCTTGTTTCACATGGAATATTTCTTGTAATGGAATCTAATTTTTGTATGACAGGAAAGGATGGTGAAGCGGATGCTATAGGGATGCTTCAAGGATCAACCAAAGCACAAGAATGGCAGGTGAAAATAGATCAGGTGTGGAGCGATGCGGAAGAGATTGGATGGCTGTTACAGAACAATCATAGTCCTATGCTGAATTTCTGGCCTATAACTTTAATATTAGTTTGTATAGAACTAGATAACCACCCTATTTATCTCAACTTTTGTTTAATATATATGGGGAACTTAAAAACTCTAGCCAAGGAGGCCCTAATAAACAATATCAGTCCAATATGATATCTAATGGTCCTAGGCTTAGTTAATCTATCTTTGTTTTGTTGTGAATAAAAAACAAAAAGAAGTGATCACATCAGACCTTGGATTTAGGAGACGGTATCGGTATTGATATTGGTATCTATCGATATCGATTTGATATCAATCCGGATCAGATCGACAGGTATAGTCAGTTTTGACCTTGCTTTTTTTAAAATGTACAATTTTTTTACTGTTTTGCCCCTGAAACAATACCGATAATCAATCCGGATTGATCAGAGATCCAGGATCGATCTCAATCGATACCAATCCGATATAGCCTATACAATACCAATACTTGAAACCATGTATCAGATTAACACTAATATTCTAATACCTATATTGCCCTTATTTTTTTGAGATTCCTAAAACACCCTCCCGTTATGTTTTCGGGTTTGTGAAGCAACTGAGAATCCCATCTTCAATCGATGAATATGTGGTTCCTCTTGAGCCTCACCTGAAATCAGAAGAGAGTTTTCACATCAGTATGAACACTCTCTCTGGGATGAATGAGAGGGACTTCGAACCAGATCCAGCTTGAATCCACTCTAGCACAGGATGCCACTCTAGCACAGGATGAAAAAAGAACCTCCCCACTAAATTTGTTAAATCCTCTTCAGAAAATATTCACCCAACACCATCATTATCATCATCGTCAGTTGCAGGAGCGAGAGGGTGTAGGGAGTAGGGAATAACAGTCCAACATTTGGGGTTCTTGATGTTCCGAAAGAAAAATGAGCTAGAGTTGGAAATGGTTATAGATGGATCATATAGAGCCTCTGTCCATTTAGGATCTAGTGTAGGGCTATATGTACATCATCCAAGGATTCCAACAGTGCAATATCTTTTATAGTAAAATTAAGGGTAATCTGAATAATCTATCCGCAAACCAACAAAACTACCAGATAGCAAATAAAAGAATCTAAGTATGCCCACCTAGAGACTCCATTTTGCCAGACTAGATGGCCATCTTAAAGTACTCCCAAAGCAAAAGAAATAAAGGACGTGTAAGAAGAGGTGAAAACTTCACTGAACCTCTGATTAGAAGAGTCAAAAAAAATAAAAATCTCTACCTCCAACAAATCCCTTTAGACCTATCCATCTATATACAGAACTAGATTTATAGTCTAAGCAATTCACATCATGCTACTAATAAAAAAAAACAGTGATAAAGGTGCTAAATATACATCAATCTTATATCAACTTTCTCTCTTTCGGTTTGCAAAAGCATCTACTGCAGCATCTTCATTTTCAGGAGTCTTCTGCAACAAACTGCTCCTGAATGACTAGGCCTCGGTTCCTACAAAGCTTTCTGATCGAAGTACTTGGTGCCTCTGCTTGAGATCCTTGGCATGCATACTCCTGACGATCACCAGATACATTCAATGGACTCCCATGTGGCATCAATTCCTCCCCAACTTCCACCATGTCCTTCATCAACTGCATATCAAAACATAAAATAAATTATTTTTAATCAAAAAGACAACTTCTCGATCACCAATAAGAACTTGCGTTTCATTTCAAATTACAACAGTGTTCCTTACCTGCCAATCCTTGAAGTCAAATTTGAAGATGAAGTGGCTATAAGAAACATCCGTAGAGGCTATTAGCTCAGCTCTGGGAGAATTCTTTGGTGCTGATAACCACCAAAAAAGAGCAACAAGACAGAATCAAATACAAGAATTGAAAATAAATTCTCACAACTTATGATGGATCTTACAAACTAAATGGCATCCATTTTCATCCACTTTTATCTCAACCCGTCCATCCTTGACAAGAAAAGAGAGAGCAAATATGTTCTCAACTTTCTGTGCAATAGTGTTTGTGTTCAAGACCAGATTTTCAAGCTTGACCTTCTTCTTCTTCAGGATATTGAAGATAGCTATAACGTTCTTATCAGTGTCAGTTTTTTCTTCAGCAGTGTTATCAAGCTGCACATGGACATTTAAAAGAAAATTATAAATGAACTCAAGTGACACAACCCTGGAGAGGATGAAATTAAACAAACAAATATCTTTGGATGCTGAACCAGTAATACTGAGTTCGTCTAAAGTTCAACGGTCAACCTCATGGTTTGGGGGGAGGCGAAGAATGTCAGAAATTAGTTTAATCTAGAGCAACAGAGGGCCGTGGGGTCAGCCATCAACAGGAACCCTCCCCCTATGCTCTTGCACCACAATGTACCTGTATTTCATTGCCTTCGTTTCAGGAACTTTCAATTCCATGAAGTTGAATCCAAGATTGGGCACCTCTAGATGGTTGACCCTAGTATCCTCTAGAGATTCTCCTTTAGTCTAATCTGTGAAGAAGGTCCCAAAGAAACAGTAATATTTCCAAACACAACCAAATAAGAAGAATTAGCAGGTGGCAGGTAGCGACTAAAAATACTCCAGATCCTATTTTATGAGAAGTGCACCTCTTTCTTGAATAGCTATACTAAGAAGTCATCTTCCACCAACAGTAAGTAGTTTGTTTATGGGATGCTGTGAACGTAATTAGGATCCATGTACTGCCAGAATGCAACCAAGATGTATTAAAGCTGGGAAAATAAAGAAACTCACCTTTTCAGGATGAGCACGTTCAGTATACGTTGGCCTCACACATTTACGTGAAACTGGAACCTTTCATTGCCTTAATTCTGTATCCATAGGCCCAAGCCTTACAAAAAAAAATAAAAAAATCACCCCCAAATGCCTTAATGTATGAATCAGGCAAATTATCTTTTCTAAAAAAATGATTTAATTGTCATTTACACTGTGAAACATCCAGGGATCCTCCTAAAAACATGACCAACAGTCTTCCCAATATTGCTCCAAGCCATCGAATTCCAATAGTCATCATGGATAGCACCCCCACCACCTTGCCCAAAGTCTCTCAGAAGACAGTTTGCGAAATCAGATGAAGTCACTCCCTCATCTCCCTGCGCTTTAACAGAGACTACCATGGTGTTGACAAATTCCAGTAAAGCCTCTGCATCAGCAACTTGTTCTCTGGGCTTCTGAACTGAAAGCCAAATGAGAACGAGCAATCAAAAAAATGTAACTCAGTACCACTTAAGTAAAAGTACAAGCTGTAACACACAAAACAACATATTGCAATATCTAGAAAAACTGCAATCTCCTTCCTCAAAAGGGTTAAAATGCCCTTGCGTCATGGCAAAACCAGTCCCCTACCACCCCCAAATAAAAGGGGTCCATCAACCCCGGCCCCTAGGAAGTCTATCATCGCTAAAAAACAAACAACCCCCCCCCCTTGTTGGTAAATGAGATCGTAAAACAATGCTAAGATGTAGATACAATCAAGCAGAATGAGACGAGAGAGAGAGAGAGAGAGAGAGAGAGAGAGAGAGAGAGCATTCATCAGCACCAATAACATGATATTCCCAAGTACTATGGAAGCAGAAAAAACACTAATAAAAATCTGTTTTAGTTTCTGTTGCCTTTATACCACGAAGTTTCTTTCAGTACCTTTGGGTTGCAAGATATCTAGTTTACTGAGGAACTCTTTGAATTCAGAAGCACCAGCTCGAGAAAGTTCTTCTTTTCCATCTGCAGGACATTAAATAAACCATATAGCAATCAAAGATCACATCCCCCTAATAGAAACGAGAAAATAGATTAAAGATCCCCGAAAAAAAGAGTACAGAAGTTTCAGAAAGAAAAGTCAAAATAAAGCCGCACAAACCGTGAAAAAGGTTCTTCACAGCCTGAATTTGGGATCGAACGACTCTTCTTTCAGCATCATCCTGCAGCTGAACACCCTCCTTTGTACTTCTATTCCCCTCTTTGCCTTTCTCGACCCTCGCCTCCTGTATCTCGGTTCTCTCCTGCCTCACCGTCCTCCGCATCTCTCCGATTCTTCAATGAAAAAAAAAAAAAAAATTGGAGAGTAAACAAGCAAGTTGGAAACCCTAACTTCCTGTAAAGAAAACAGAAACCTGAAGAAAAGAAGAACAGTAATAACTAAAAATCTGAAGTACCCATATGCTTGACTTGGCAAGAAATCTAGACCTCCAAAAATTAAAAATTGTAAAGCAAATGCTAGCACAACCAAGATTGGTGGAACCCTAAACTTACAACTAAAGCAAGCAAGCAATACAAGAAGAAAGAAACATGAACCTGGCTTGGATCTTTTAGGTCCTCCATTGCCATTCAAAGCAAAGTCCGGTCTCCCCTTCTTACGAATCTGTCCATATTCCATTGTCTACCAGCACAGATAGAGATCCAAAGAAACGAATAGAAGAGAGTGCGAAAGAACTAAAATCACTAAAAAGGAACGAAAAAAGATAAACCCTAGAGTATAAGAACCCTGTGACGAAGAGGAAAACCCATAGGGTTAGCAGGAAAAAGAAACGAAAAGTTGGGGTTTCTCAACTTCCAAGAAGAGGTAAAAAGATTTCAAAATTAGGGTTTATATTGGATTTGTTGTTTCCCGCGCGCAAGATCGGATAACTGGTTTGGATCGGGTATAGATCAGGAATCCGAGTCGGCTAGAATCGAGCCAGATTGGATGGATCAAATAAATTACTTTTTTTACCCTTGGTCTGTTCCAATTCACCGATATGGGATCACCTTGGAATTGGTATCGTTCTCTCCCGATTCTGATACCAATTGCCTGATTCGGGCAATCCAATACCAATCCCTTACATTTAAGTTCATTTCGATGAAATAGACCCCACCCCCTGTTCTTAGACGGAAGCCTGGGAGTAGAAAGTTTGAAAGGTAGTCTCAACCTCTGTGTCTGGACAATCTTTTCTCTTTTCGGTGAGCCTTGCCCCTTAGAAATGATAGAGGTCATGATAACAGTTGATGAGTGAGGCGAGGGGCTTATTCCTCTCAATCGACGAGGGCTTGAATCCCCTACGGCCAGTACAATGTGCTAGTAGCATCTTCTATAATGTTGGCATCTTCTATAAAAGCTCAAACCATGGTTTTGTGAGTAAGTGGCATAGAAGGCACAACGTCTCATACCTGTGAAGGCAGTGATGTCATTTTTATGTGAGGAGAGATAGATGGAAAGGTGCTAGCATAGTTTAAGTTGAAATTTTTTTTTTCTTTAAATTCATAATATTTTAAGAGAAGAATGTTAGGTATGTCATCGGCTCTTTTGGAGTTAGTGGCTCAATCAATGAGAGGATTGGAATGGGAGGGCCATAGGGGACTTTTCCAAGGAAAGGAGAGGAGAGACACAGATCCAGGTATATTGATGGTATACGTACCATTTTTTCCCTATTTTAAAGTAGAGGATTTCCTACAAGGGCCAATGAAAGAAGGAATATCAACGCTATACCAATGATGAGTTAAAAAATGGTATCCTCTATATGGGGTCCACATGGTTAGAAGAGAAGAGAGAGTCACTTTTTTGTTTTTGGTAGAAAGAGAATGTCACTGTGAACCCACTTATCATGTGAGAAAGGTATAAAGGAATTTGTACAAAAGTTAGTGTAGACATTTCTCATATTTTAACTTTGGCAATTACTTTTGGGGAAGAAATTGATTTCTGGTCACATGGTCCTTGCATCAATGCAAGGGCCAATGAGAGCATTTGCAAGGGCAACGATATGGATAGAATTATTTTATTTTTTTCACATAGAGACGTGGCGGTAATTTTGTGCACTCTTGTATCAGGTTGCAAGAACCATGTGATTAGGTAACGTTCATTTTTGGTAAATTTTGAAAAAAAGTTTCCTATGCAAACAATGTACCAAATGCTCTTTTGAATTGGTATTTTTTTTCCTCCTCCCCTAACCATTTGGGCTTATATGGATGATAATATTCCCTGCAATACCATCAGTGTGGCATGGGAGATTTTCCCCCACAATGGCAAACATGGGGATTTCTCTCCCTTAAATTTTGGGAAAAATTGCCCATATCCAAAAGATAAGAAAATTAATTATAAAACCTAAGTATTTTTTAACAAAGAAAAAAGATACTTAGGTTTAAAATTTGTTTTACATTCACTCCTTTCTATTTTTTGAAAAGATTTACTTAAGGGATTTTCTTCACACCCCATATTCCCTTAAGGTGTCAATAGATTTGTAGCTTTATATTTTTGCCCCTTTGTTATGTTCCTCAAAGTTAGTTAATATAATACTCAATGTAGGGGTAAAAAGGGACTATCAAAAAAATTGAAACTCATTTATTACAGCTCCTTTGTGGAATGACAAAATTACTATCACCAAAAAACTAAATTAAATACTTTTGTGAATAAAAACAAGAGACAATTAAATGAAGGTGTGAAGATCTATACACATATGTGGATATGTCATTCATACACTCCCATCACTTATTCCCCCAAATTACGAGTGGTGAGTATTGGGCTCCTAGCCACCCAATGCTCATTGCATCAATGCAGCCATTGTAAATAATTTTCACACCAAAGTTACTTATTGCTATGCGGTCAAGAAAAAAAACAATGATAAATTTCCTAAAATACTCAGACAGCGACATCACCTTTATCCAAGCTCCCAAGAGTGGGACTTTCCCATCTCCATTCACACCTTAGCCGCATATCTTCTCAAAGAACCTACCTAAAATTTCTCTTCCATTTAGTTAGGTATTTTACTTCTTTCTTCTTTCTGTTTTCGGTCTCATTTGCTTTCTAATGTTCTTTCTCTGGTATTTTGAATCTTTCACTCCACCACATATCCTATATTATATACTTCTTTTAGAAAGAAGCTTTCCATTTCTTCCCCTTTTGTAGTCTTTGAAAATTCAATTATGCAATTTATATAGTTGCAGAGTTGAAAGGACTCAAATTCTCTGCAATGAATGGTAAGTGACAGTGAGGATCTAACAGTTAGGAGGCATCCGGTATGCACCCTAGCCCTTGGATCCTCACTGCCGCTCACTACCTTCCCGCAAAAGATTTTTGTAGTGTTGGAGTCAGC
>NC_056558.1:15950751-15951037 GCF_013358625.1 Macadamia integrifolia
TTTTTTTTTTTTTTTTTTTGAACTTAGATATTCTTCTCTTTTTATTATTCTCATATCTCTCTGATCTGGGCTCTTTTGAACACACAAATTCTCCAAAAATTGGATCTAAAGGACAAGGTTCTAGAACCATGTAAACCAAATGCTAATGTGATTTTAGGCATGTGATTAGAAGTGGAAAAGAGCAGGATTTGCTTGGAGTAGTTACTTTGATAGAAGTGGGAAGAGAAGTTTTAGGATGGTTTGAATAAAAAATATAGTTAGATTTTTTTCATATTTCTTTTTCGGT
>NC_056558.1:15952579-15960133 GCF_013358625.1 Macadamia integrifolia
TTTTCATATAAAATGAAAAACCATCAAAAACAATTTTTTGAATGACCACCAAACACAAACTTAGAAAAGGCAATGATGTAGCAAATTAATTGGCTTCTAGAGCAGCAAAGGATCAATCCCTTCCTGTGCATCATCTTTCCCCTCCCTCATTTCTAAGCCCCTACTTGTATGTTGACACCTCTCCCCTACTTGTATGTACACCTCTGGATCGTTATCCCCCCCCCCCCCCCAAAATAAAAGAACAAAAAAAAGCTGCTAACGGTTCTTAGGCTTTACAATGTGACATCGGCTCCACTCACATGGGAGGGAAAATATCATGTCAAGTTTTATAGAGTTAAATTAAGGTGAAATATTCAAATTTGGGGCATGTGAGAGGCTCGCTTAGAGAAGCAAGAAGGCGAGAGCATAACAATTAGGAGCTGTGGCTTTTTAAGAGTTGCTTTCCCTTCTTTAAGCCTGCTTAATAGGGGGAATGGTCACCTCCTAAATATTTTGTTTTGAATGACTATTAAAAGCAACCGATATAGCTCGTGTATTACCAAATTATACCTCCATTGCCACAGCTGTAGATATAGGTGTTTTGAGAATACACTTTCAAGGATCAGTGGTTAACAATGGCTCTGATGGGTGGTTTCCTTAGGAAAGGCAAATGAGGGACGGTCTAATCATCACGCCCCTGCCCGCCCTGAGCATAGGTACTATGCTCTCCCACATAATATTTTCCCAAGATATATATGAGGTGGCAAAAGTAGCTTTCTTAACTTTGAAACAAAAAAACTGTAAATAATATCTTTTTCCTAATTTAATGAGATTGATGATGTGGAGATTCCAAACAAGGATGAACATCCATCACCCAACCTACTTGTGTGTGAAGAAGCTTCATATTCATCCTAAATTCAAGATTTCCCAATTGGTGGCTCCTTCATAATGGTAGCCGAGTTATTCAACTTAGCTCTGCATTGAGATTTCTTGTGCATTTTGTTCATCACAAGATGATTGGGCAGGAGCTGGGAGCTACAACTAAAGGTGCTCTCCAAGGTCTCGAAGGAAACCATCTAAAATGGCCAGGAATATTGAAGAGATTTCAATATTCTCAGCTTCTTAAAGAGATTAGGGGCATATTCTCAGCTTCTTAAAGAGGTTTGGGGCATAGCCTTGGACGAGATTGGACCCACTGCTCGTAAGAGTGAACTTCTACCACCTGTCTCTTTTGCTTTCAAATATACCCCCTTCCCCTTATAATTACAGAGAATGGGACAAATGTTGAATATTCACCCATACAACCAGATGATCATAGAAGTCTCGCCTTGAACCTCTTTACTCCACCACAATTTTGTGCACGATGCGCATTGGAGCGTCCAAACACACCACCACCACCACCCTAGGCACACACGGGCCATGTGCGCACCCCAAAAACTTGTAATTCCGCAAAAATAAAGGCCACACTCGAACCCTCACACAAGCATATACTCCTGGCAGAAAGTACTACAACAAAAAGAAAGCACATGCCCAACCATAGATTTCAAAAACTAAAGAGGAGCAGATAACAGAAACCACTCACCTTAGAATCAGGATCCCTTCAAAGTTATTCAGTACCCAAAATACACAAAACACTTAAATTCAAACGTTTCAGAATCCAAAATATTTAAGACTAGTGTAGAGATACTAAACGTGTATCTTCCTAATTAAAGCGTATGCACCAACACTCCAAGGACAGACAGACAGACAAGCCGACTAGCAACAATAAGAACAGAAGACCCAAAAGATGCCAATCCAGTAACTACACAAAGCTGAGCTGACTCGGCTATATCACGTATCACCCCTCTGATTCAGACTCTGCGCTCTGAAGCCACTCAATGAAAGGCTTTACATTCTTCCAGAACTGGGAGTTCTTGTTGCCTTCAGCCAAGCCTTCTTGATACCACCGCACAATTGTTTCCTCCTGCAGCACATCACTGTCATACAGTGTCTTGAGAGCCACAGCAACCTCCTTCACCACTTCAGAGCTTGCCTTTCCACAGAAATTAACGAGTGCACACAGCAGATGCATTTGTGATCCATCATCACCTGCTGCAGCAGCAGCAAGGTAATTCTTCTTCTTGGCAACTTCTTTCGCAAATCCCTTACCAACACCCTCAAAAAGAGCTTCAAACAAAGCATTCATGACCTCCTGGGGCGTGCCTGACAGGGATCCCAAGGTAGAATGCAGCTGGCTAACAGTGCATCCTTTCTTCAGACTCCCTCGGATCTCTTTCACAAGCCTTTCCTGGGTGCTCTCAATAGCAGTCCCATTCTCACCTCCCTTGTGGTCAGATTTTGCTTCTGCTTCTGCTTCTGGTGGGCTGTTCTTGCCAGCAACTTCTGTTTTCTTTGGTTTTGGCTTCTCTTCAGTGGCTGTGAGCATAACCATCTCAGCCGTCACTGTACTCAACTGCTCTTGGATACGTTGACGAGCTGCCTCAAGAGAGGTGTCAGTCTGCCACTGGATGTCATCATCATCATCATTGGCAGCTTCATTCTCATCAGCTTGGCTGCGAGTAGGTGAAGTCCGATCCTCATCAGATACATTTCCCTTCTTCTTGGTTGAGGTTCCCTTGGAGGCCGCATCCTTTGAGGGAGCCTTCTTCTTCAACTCTTTCTTGAGCTTCTTCTGCTCCTCATCTGCAGCTTGCCCTTCCTTGAGGCGTTCTTTCTCTGCCTTCCTCATTGCTTTCTTATCCTTGGATCCCTTCTTTGGTTCAGGAGGGTTCTTGACTATGAATGTTGTGAGTTTGTCCCTCATGTCAACATCCGAAACATAACCACATGCAGCACATTTGAGGGTGATCATCTGGGTCTTAGTAATAACTATCTCTGTCTCAGGGTTCCCACACCCATAGCACTGGACATATTTCTTGATGAAGTTCTCAAGAAGCCCTGCAAGTTTTGCAGTATCATGGGCCCCGTTGACTAGGGCAACACCAGTTTTCTCATCAAATTTGGATTGGGCTCCTAGTTCGCAACCAAAGTACTTTGTGGTGTAAGAAGCAGGTCTTGCCAAAGCCTTCGCAATATCTACCATGTTAACGACATTTGTCTTGATGCCATTTCCCCGTCCTTCAATCTTGGTAATCATTTTTGGCATCTTATACCTGTAGAATGCATCATCACTGTTCGCAGCACCAATGTTTTGCAACGCCATCTTTGTTTCTCAGAACACAAATGCTATGACATATATTAGAGAGAGCAGTAGCTGCTTGAATTGAAAAATACTGGACTGGCAGGATTTTTTGTTTTCAGCAGGCCACTTCCTTCTTCAATACAGAACTGATCCCTAACAAATGGGTAAGGCTGCATCCAATAGCAACCCTGATAATGAATTAAATCCCGAAACGGCCCGAGATGCATGCAGTGTCTGTTCCTTTTCCTTGACGTAGGACAGTACTCACCAAGAAGCCCAACCGATCCCAAATAGAGAGAGGCCCTTTCAGACATAAAAGAAACTTCAAACTTGACAACCTCCACTTTGGCGATCTACAGATATATCAGAGAAAACTGCCAAGTTCATAAACAAAGTAATCGTTTAGAATCCTAAACAGTAAAACAAATCCAACAAATGATAGATAAACATGTTCATTTAATACCAAATGAACATATCATGCTTAAAAATCCTATATTTAATAAAAATAAAAACAGATGGCCTCAATTGTATGTTCAGGGATTCAAACAAACATAGGATAATAAAACAGTCCATTCTCCTACTACAAAACTACATACAGATATCTAAGACTACGGTCACATCCACCCCAAAAATAAATAAATAAATAAATACTACTGTTACTTCTAAGATTCCAAACCAGAAACCACGACAAAGCAACGCAGACATATCTCATCATTTTGTGCCACTAGATACATGGAAAATTTGAGTGATTGATAATTTAAATAAAGAACTAGATAATGTGTGTGGAATACAACATAATCAAACACAGCTATGGAAATATAGCCAGAAGGAGATGATAACTCAAGCATTCCCTTAGTTTTGAATCACCAACTGCCCAAAAGTGACTGGATTCCATCTCATCCATACAACAAACTTTAGCCTACTATGAAATTGACTAAAATTAGACAATCTGCAACACAAATCATGCTGGGCCCAGGGGTGATGAACATAGCATCTGAGAGGCAAGCTACAAGAAAAAATTTGAATCCAACAGAATGTGCAACAAACATGCCCAGTATGAGAATAGTTATTATTTCATCAGGTCATAGTTACCAAGGCGAGAAGGATAAGACTCGCCTTGATAACTATGCATCTAGTCCCATCAAAACAATAGTTCTACTACCTACTCGCAACTCTGTTAAGTTGGGAACAGGGAACAAACAAAAGTATTTAAGAAAAGCATCACCTACCATTAAAATTAATCATCTGATACCATTTAAGGGGGAAAAAAAACACTATCCATCAAGTCAATCTGAGCAGAAAGGAAACTTAGAAAAGCAAATCCAAGCCTAAGCAGTAAAATAAAACAAAGCTCATCAATCCTAACTAATCATAGAAGGCTTGTAGCTTGCTATTGGTTCAACATACAACGACTAAACAAATTGGGGAAAAAGAAGCTTAAACAATATCCAAGCCATCGTATTTGCAGTAGTTTCCAAGTTTTGATTCTCTTACTTAAAAGGATTGAAAATCAATCAAAAATGAGAAAAGCACCATCGACAAGAACAACCAGAACAATATCAGAAACCTATTAGGTTAATGATAAAGCTAATCCAGATATGCGAGATCAGATTCCCCTGAGATCTAATCTAAAACATTAATACCAAAGCCGATAATTCTGTAACAGACCAAAAACTAAAATTTTTACAGGTAAGAATCAATTAATCGGCAAAAACAGAATGTATTGAAAAAAAAAAAAAGTACGTTAATAAGAAATAAACAGATCTAATGATCCGAAAGAGAAACAACAAACAAATAATAAAACCAAGAGCATCGGAAAACCAAAAACACGCTCTTCGATCATAACAAATATCGGATCGACTCAGAAGATTGAGATATTCATATGCGAATCAAACACACTCAATCAAACAAAAGGAATGAAATATGGATCATAGATCGACTAAAAACAAAGATTCATTGAGAAGATGTAAAGAACTAGTTACCTTGGTTGATGTCACGAGGAACCCTAGCCTCTCCTTAACTCTCCTTTGCTTCAACGAAGGGATTGGAAGATGAGGGCAGCTTTATATAATCGATTCCAAGAAGCGACAACACCAGAAAACCCTATTCGTTAAGGACTAGGGTTGTAGCCTTGAAGATAGGGCAAATCAATTTTACGAAATTTGAGATGACAAAAATACCCTTCGGCTTTTGAATTTTTTAGAAGATTAGAGCTGGCATTAGGTGCACAACTTTTGTCCTAAAAGGGGTTGGAAATAGATAAAATTACTTAAATAGCCTTGATTTTTTCAAGGAATTACACGTTAGTCGGTTGTTCATTTTCTTGGTGAGGCCACGAGGATGAGTTGTTAGGTCTGACTTTTTGTTTATTAAAATAAGAATCAAGGAGCTTTCTGTCATTTCAAGTTCAGTCTAATTGAATCTTGATGGAAAAAGAGATATTTTCCAATTTACTTCCAACAGTACCCCTGTAGTCAGGAAAATTTCTTTCTAGAACTCGATTACACAGAGGGATTAATCAGAATTTTTTCCTGTAATGTCATCCTTTTGTGTGAGTCACTGATGTATCTCTTATGTGGGGCCACATTTCCAATCAGCCACAGCCATGGTTAGGTTGGCCACATTTCCAATCAGCCACAGCCGTGGTTAGGTTTCTGGTTGATTCTAGTGCCTGCCACATTGGTTTGCAGCTTATGTTAGAAGAGTAAGGGGCCACTAGGTTAAGATGATCGACCACTGTCACATGAGTATGTGAGTTTGTATTTGGTGTGTTCTTCTTTCTCCTTATCATTCCTTCTTATCTCTTTAATATTCATGAATAAAAGGAGTCAATTACAGGGACGAATTCACAGACCCAATTGAGTCGGACTATATAAAACTCGAATTGGCCTGGCCCCAATTCTTGACACATTTGTTCATAAGTAAATCTAGGTGGAAGGTTGTTACACAATGAATGCCCACTGGGATCGATTGATTAATAGTCTTGACTCAGTTCGACATGCTTTAGGTTTGTTTATAATCCACTTAGAATTTGTTTACTAAGTCCCACACGTTTAAAGATCGTTTGAAGTCTGATTATAGCTCATTTAGAGCTTGATTATAGCTCGCTTAAAGCTTGAAAAGGCCTGTTTAGTCCGATTAGAGGTCAATACCCAACCAACCATTTTATAAATGGGACAATGCCTAACATATGAGGACTAATTACTTAAATGGGCTAGTCATGATGCAAGGTCCTAAAGTAGGGAAGCCTGATTAGGCCTAATCGAAACTTACCAAGCCCAACCGATTGAAACCCTTAGAGTGAGTGAAGTCCCATTGGGCAGTTCATTAAGAATTAGTCGAAAAAAAAAAAAAAAAAAAGATGTGATTTCTAGAATTTTGGATAGAGCTTATTAGAGGACAAGATCCATATAGCCAACCCCATGTAGCTAAGATTTTCCAGACTTATTAGGTTGTGCATCTTTCCTCTTACTTTCATCTCTCTACTCTCACACTTCTTCTCTTTTCTCTCATCTTGACATCTATGGTGTTTGGAGTTGTTTGAACTTTTTTTCGTATTATATGTTTATTGGATCTATATGGCTAACCTCATTAAGTTGGGATTAAGACTAAGAATGTTGTTGTTGGATTGACGTAAATCTGAGTGGACCCACTATTTGTGGAATATTTGGCATTCCACCTTGTTACTTGTGTAGGTCAGTGATGAATGGCTAGGATCTGCGAATATCGTTTAGGCCTAATGTGGTATGATTTTCATTTCAATCTTATGGGGTGTCTTCTTTTTAGGAATTGTTTGATTTGATTTTTGTATCTTATTTCAATAAAATAGTAATTCTAAAATAATTGAGGAGTTGTTTCAAATTTAAATTGATTTCACTTGTACTCTATAAAGAGTACATGGTTAATTCGATGGGTAAATCAATAATTTCATATTAAAAATAAAACGTCATCTCCCTACCTCCACGTTTCCACTACTACCACCACGGCTACTACTGTTGCCACCTCTATCGCCACTTCCTCAGTTCCTCGCCACCACCACCACCACCACCCTCTCCCAAAGAATATAGAGAATCTATTATAAAAAATTAAACTACCAAATACATTTCTTATTCTTGAAATATTTTAGATTGATACAACAAAAAATAATCTCAATTTTAATTTATTGACCAAAAATCTATTTGTTGCCTTTTTTGTAATTAATTCGAAATTAAAATAAAAATTATACCAAATCTAGTCTTAATGAAATTATTTAATTAAATGACGTGTTCCAAAGTCCAACTAAATGTGGGGATAGGATAAGGATGGACAAAATGGAATGCTGGACAAGATTGATAATTATGAGCTTGGGTTTGGGTTTGACACGCAAAATGAGAATTCTCTAATGGGCTGACCTT
>NC_056558.1:15960153-15974949 GCF_013358625.1 Macadamia integrifolia
TTTTTTTTTTTAGTAAATTTCAATTTTGTGCTTCTAGAACAAAATCCTTTTATGCATGAGAATTCATGCATATGCTTTTCCTTCTATTGTTGGATTTTCTTATATTTTTCAATTTTTTTTCAGAAAATTATATTTTTGCTGGATTTTCAAAAAGCTTTATTTGAGGTTTTGAAAAACTACTAAATTAGGTTCTTTAACATCCAAACCAAATCCTTCCTTATATCAATTTTATCCACAACAACGAGGATTGCCTCAACCCCTATATACAAGTATAGTTTATTAGAATTTCTAACTCCTACCAAAAAAAAAAGAATTGCCAACCAAGCAATTAAAAATTTCTGCACCAATTTTAATGTTTCAATCAATAATAATGGAGTTTGAATAAAGGTCAAAGTCAATGTAAATACCTCTATGGTCCAAAACAACGTAATCAAAAGCAGACTTCAAGCTTAGAAAATATATATTCATAATAGGGGGAAAGTAGACTTGAGTTACTGACGGCCAACCATTTCCAAAAGCAACGGTATTCTAGTCTGGAGGCCTAAGCATGGTATAATGTGTTATTTTACCTAACTCTTTTAGATACTAAGCTCATTTAAGCTCATTTGAATGTATAATATTATTTTTGGGAGAGGGATAGGTATGCCGTCGATATCAAATATGCTAGCGGATAGCACCAATAGGAACACATGATGGAGTATCATTCATGACGAATATGAGTGTCATTTCAGAAAAAGGAAAAAGAGAGATAGACACAATGGGTGCTGCTAGCATACTTGATATCAGCGGTATACCCAACATTTTCTCATTATTTTTGGTTTGTTTCTTAACTACCAATTTTTTTTTTTTAAACACTTCCACCTTATAGTTATTCAACGCCTCTAGTGTTTCATCTCTATGAAACAAAAGATGAGGTACATAAAGATTATCTTTGAACGTGATAAATTAGCTATGACCATTCAAAAAAGGTGTGAGAAACGGTCCACAAATATTTGAATGGATGACTTCAAACGTCTCAAAACTTCTATTAACTCCCTTTTTGGTCTTGTTGGTTATTTTCTCTTTATGTAATCCACATTAGTACCAAAATCAAGTCTGTAAAATCGAGCCTTAAGAATTCTATCACCTAATAACGACTCGAGTCTATCTTATGGGATATGACCCAATCTTCGGTGCCATAATTTAAAGGGTATCTTGCGGCTTCAGGGATCAAGATCTGTTTCATTATAGGCATATGAATCTTAGCCTCTTTCTTGCATTTTAAGACCATTGAGTTTATGTGGTTATGAAGAAATAAAAATTGAGAGTAAATTTGCGAAACCCAGTTTCAGCATGGCTGCTATGTCTTGGAATTAACTGAGGTTTGATGAATTTTTCCTTGCTGCCAATTTTGATTGTGTCTAAATTAAAAAGGTCAGTATTTATGTAGTCTTTTCTAGGAAGACATTGTTAACCACAGTAAGTGCGAATTGATGTTTCAGGTCGCTGGTAGATGATGTTGTAGGTCTACTAAGGTTCACTATTTGCATGTCTTTAAAGGTAAGTAGATGGTGTTTCATACAAATGGAATGCATTATATGGAAGGACATAACAGGGTTAAAATGGTCTCTCTATTTTCAAAGTTTTAAGTTAACACTATTATTCAAACATGATCTTGTGATAGTGATATTCGAGGTAACATGATCTTCTCTCTTTTGTTTGATTAATTTTGAATGACTAATCATACCATTAGGATGATCCTTGTCCATTCCCTAACAAAGGGCCCCCATAATTCATCCTTGCCAATTTTGGACATGTACAATTGTTGGAATTTTGGTGGTATCTACCTTCTTTACTAGTCCAATTGCTTGAATTTGAAGGGGGTAGTACAGTTGGTGAGCAACAAACTTTGTACGAACTGTAAATTTGGACGTCCTAAGTTCGACTCTCACTAGCACACCTTGTGCCATTCACACAGGATATTTAGTGTTCTTCACTGCTTTTAGTGAAAGTTGAATAGTTCTCATTCAACCTCGGTATGACCAGGCCCATGCGGTTGTGGGGTCAGTATGGGCCCACGTGACTAGTCAGGCCGAAGACCTGGATATCCGTGGTTAGAAAAAAAAAAAAAAAAAGAAGGATCAGATAAGTTATAGATATCCTACTGATGTATCGTATCTTTGCCATAATTACACTCTCAAGTCTGCCTTACAGGTTAGAGATCTGAGCATTTTTCTCTTTGCAATTGGTTCTACATGAATGGTTCATTGAGGGGTTAAGAAGTTGGTTCTGCAAAAAATTTCCATATTTTGCAAATATTTGTGAGGTGATTTATTTGATACATGAAGAGGATGCAACAATTAAAGTTCTTGTGCAAATTTGTGTGATCTGGTTCATCGCGTAGCTGCTATTTTCTTCTTCTTTTTTTCCCTCTCAGAAGCATAGTAGAAGTGTATCATTTCTTACTTGTTTATCATCCTCTTCTTCCTTTTTTTGTTAAAAATTTTGATAAATATTTACCAAGCGGATTCATCAGGGAAAAGAGGAAAAATATATACTCAATGATATTAATTACATTTGCCCCTCTCAGACCTTGCAATAGTGGGAGTCTCGTGCATTGGGTTACTCAACTTGTTAAGGTTTGGATACTTCAAGGCTATACCAAGGTTAAAATGGTTATTTTGGCCACACGATCACCATAAGAGTTAAGTAGGTCTTGATCATCATTGTCGAAAGGGTACCCCAAAGTATCAAAAGGCACTGGGTACACTAATGGCTTCCCAAAGAGATCACTTTTACCATAAATAAGCCACTTCAGTTTGGCATGAACTTACCTCGTGGTTTCCCTCTACTCCTTCGCTAGGAACCCATCAACTTTCAAGTGATGTGTATTAACTTTCTTGTTAAACACCCAAACTATCCGTAGCTCCCTTCCTTTTCTCATATATGAGGTTTAACTCTTTATATCTTGACTCAAACCATTTAGTTTCAAGAAACTTGTTGTCCAAGAGTACTCTTGGAGAACGAACTTCATCCAATTCAGCCAGGAGCACCCTCTTCCATTTCGTAAACCAAGTAGTAAGGTGTTGCCAAAGTTGTGAGTTATTATGATCCTGGAAGAACTCAACCCATAAATCGGCTTACAAGGTGAAGGGACCCAAGACCATATCAACTCACATCAATTTTCATAGGAAATCGATGTGGGATCAGCTTCCATAAGCTGATATGGGATCATAACATATCACCACGCTTCCAAACCCGACTTCCATGGCGGCCCACTCCAGATCAGGTAGCCCTTTCTAGGCGGCTCTCACTTTGCTCCAGGGTTTCTGCCTGGCAGTAGGTAACACTTTCCTAACAGCTCTCACTCTGGCTCCAGGTCGCCTCCTCTGTGCTTGAGTTGGGCCGAGGATCAACTGCTCTGATACCGCTGTTACGGTCCTGAAAGAACTGAACCCCATAAATCGGCTTACAAGGTGAAGGGACCCAAGACCATATCAACCCACATCAATTCCCATAGAAAATCGATATGCGATCAACCTCATAAGCCAATATGGGATCGTAACAGAAGTCTGAATGGGTATCCCATATACACGCATAAGGCTTAATGTAACTTATCAGTCTAATCTGAATTATCACCTTCTATTTTTTGGAGGATCGCCTTTATGCTTTTGTTGGGATCGTGATAGAAGTCTGAATGGGTATCCCATATACACGCATAAGGCTTAATGTAACTTATCAGCCTAATTTGAATTATTACCTTCTATTTTTTGGAGGATCACCTTTATGCTTTTGTTCGTACCTTTAATAGTGCCATTAGTCTGTGAAGATATATGGCTTGTGATCTTAAACTTGTCACAATGCCATCCATAAGTCTGTGACTTGAATTTTCATTTCTACCCTCTCAATGATTCCTACAGAGACTCCCTCCATGGATGTGGTTTGATCCCTTGGTTATTGTATTTTGGGATCTAATGCCTTCAAGAAATTTATTTGTTTTAATTGAACAATTGAAGTAGTTACGAAATTATTTGGACCCATCCGTGGGTTGTCCAGATAGTTAAGGCGAATTGGGGATTGTGTAGATAGGTAGATGGTCTAATGTTCGATTCCCCGATCTATGTATTTGCGATTTAAGTGGAGACTGAGACGGTGGAACACATTGGTTAAAAAAAAAGAAGAGATTATTTGGAAGGAAAAAAAAGAATGACCCACATACGTTCTATCTTTTTTTTTTTTTTTTTTTTTTTTTAAAACTACTAATTTGACCCCCTAAAACGTAAAATTATACGACCCAAAAAAAAAAAAAAAAGTCTTAAATTAGTAGTGATGCAAATAAAGTTAATGTGAAACTAAAAAGACATACTTAAAATCAATTATCGATGTCTTTGAGCTTTCATCCATATAACAGTCTTACATTGCTTTGGTTTCTAGCTCCGCTTACTATTATTAGGAAGGGTGAGAATGCAGTATGTAAGAGAAAGTGGACATTGGGTCACCAATAAAAGTTAAATAATATGTTACTCTATTTGTACTTTTATATATATATATATATATATATATATTCATGTAGAATAAATTTTCTATATTCTCGGTCAATAATGTATTCCAAGAAATCAAACGTAACATTAAACTTTCACTTATGGTCGTAAACATCTTGACCCACTATCTATTTAACGTATAATTTTCATCTCATCTTCTCAACCTCAATATTTTGTGGGTTCTAAGGACCCTACCTCCTGAAGTTTTAACTCTAAATCGTGGTTAAGGAGAATGAATTACACAGCCATACTTTGAAAGCGTTTGAAATTGTATATTAAACTCTTTTTTAAATTGTATAATGTACTTTTTGAAATTAAGGCTTCATTCTGTATGATTTTTTGGAATGAATTATTGACCAAGAATGCATACAAAACACACATTAAGAATCAAAAGCTCTACTGATCGTGTACATGCAAAATCTCAAGATTACTTGGTGTCTTTGAGTTCTCATAAGACTTAAATTTATGTCAAAAAATGTATCCACTAATGTAAGGATTGCACCAAGCTTCAAGTGAATGAATCAATGTTCAAGTAACTGAAATTTTCCTAAAGTGAATGAACCACTCTTCAAGTTAATGAACATGGCTTCAAATGAGTAATCTTTAATTAACCCAACCAAGCTTGCATTCAGTGCTATTGGTTTGATTCTCTATTGATGATAATGCCAAAGGTGAAGTCGGAATCAATGGTTTTTTTTTTTGTTATCCATTTCGTTATGGCTAGACTGTAATCATGTACATCATTTTGTTTAATATTATATTTTTGCTGATTTTTACCATAAAAAAAAATAATAATAATAAAAAATCAACCAACCAAACATTGAATAACCAAATCTTCAATGATTTAAGATCGAGTCATGCAAAAATAACATTCTCTATAAGGTAGTAAACACCCCCTACTAATGCAATCTGGAGATCTTGTGAATTCACTTCCAAGATAAAACAACATTTAAGAAAATAAGGAAAAGTGTTGCACTCACTCGCTTGGTTTTTCCATGATGGAGATGACTATGCTTAACAAATCCGAAAACGAAGAAGAGAAAACCTATTCGGAAGAGAGAGAGAGATGCCTTCAAATTTTAAGTTTAAATTGATGAAAATGAAAGAATTCACCACCCCTATTTATAGTAGTGGAGGTACCCTTTCCAAGGGGTCTCTTCAAGGTGGTACACACACTTTCCAAGGTGTGTCTCTAAGATATAGGGCCAAGATACAATCTCTCTAGGAGATTCTAAATCTATGCCTATAACCCTTCCCCAACTATGGACACACTCCATATGTAAGGGAATGTCAAAAAACAATGTATTGAGAGACACTACAAGTCGTGTTGGGAAATATATGAAACATTACAAATCTTGTTGGGCCTACTATTAAAAGTCCATGAGTTAATAAGTAAACAAAAGGCCCAAAAGGCTCCTTCAATTTATTGTCCAAAAAATAATATATTAGGCCCAAGACTAAGCCCATGAACACAGACTTAAATCGGTTTGGCTTGGGATGCATGTTTGTGTGAATAGCACCCCAGACCCATCCAGAAATCTTCTGAAACTTAATTTTTTACAAATACAAATACAAATACACAACTCTCTCTCTCTCTCTCTATTAAGTCCATATCATTGCATGTGTTAGTAGAGAGTATAATCTTCCGCTTAAGTTGGATGAGGAAACATATATGGGAAGAGAAATTAAATGAAGGGATAAAGTAGTTATCCATAAGGCTTTAATTATTTGGGAAAAAAAATTCAATTTGAAATGTGACCATATATGGAGAGAATGATGTATAGAAAATGAGACCTGTTAGCTTTTGTCTCTTTATTTTCATTTGATTAATTATTTTATTTTTTCAGTAAGAAACATCTTATTAATTAGACTCAAGGCTAAGATCCTCAATATTTAAACATAGATATGTTTATCGGTATATTTTACAAATTTTTATTTTTATTTAATCAAAATTAGAAAGAATCAATTATATAATTGAAATGATTTTATCTTGTTACAAATATTTCATCTCTCTGCAATCGGACAAATTTCTACATGTACATTTGCATGCGCAAGTTTGCTATTATATATGGGGAAGGATTCTTTGAATATGAGGTGTGTGATACACCCATGGATTTTTCATTCATTTTTCAAAGGTTAGAGAAAAATAATAAAAAACAAATGTATGGTAGGCATTTTCCACACCTGATGTTCAGAGAATCCTCTCTCTCTCTCTCTCTCTCTCTCTATATATATATATATATATATGTATATAATCTTATTTAGTCAGATGACTAAGATACTTTCCCATTTTATGAATGCTCTAGAACCATTTAAAAATGAAGCGAAAAATATTCAATACAAGGTGAATAATATTTTTCTTTGTTTGTAAATAAATTTAAAATAATACAATTGATTTAAGGCAGTTGGAAGCATGACTAATAGATGGTGTCTTCTTCCCATTCAATGGTCCTATTTTAACAAAAAGGCATACCATATTACAAAACTTGAGATCAAGAACTGCATTTCCCATCTATGCTATTAGACTTGCACCATTTTTCTCTTGGGGTGGAGTATTAGAATGTTTTTTAAGCATATTCATTTCATTGTGTAGGGTGGCTGCTTAGATTTTCACTATGAGTCTTTCCCATCATTATTTGGTTTAGGTGTCCCTATACATTATTATATTGGTTATATAAATATATAATACATAATGAATCAGGTAGAATATTGCCATATTGATAATATTTCTTGAAAAACTATATAATTGAATCTGTGCCCAAATATTAAATAAAAATAATAACATGAGCATTTTTCTTGCACTACACAGCAAGTCTAATATTATAATTATTATTATTTGATAGACTATGCTATACTATGCATATTTTTTTTTCTAGGGATAAAAGAATCTTTTCTAAGTATATTCATCTCATTGGCTAAAGTGGTTGTCTGGATTTTTTCCTATGAGCATTTCCCCTCATTATTGGTTACATATGTAATTATATATCATTATATTTACTACACATAGGGTGAGGTTTCTTTGTATAAGCAACATACATTGGTATTGAAGAGCACATCAATGACATGCGACAAAACAATTTCATATGTGGAATAATAACGAGGTCATTTCATGTGGAGAGAGAGAGAGAGATCCCAAATTTCTAATTCGAGAATTTTGGTTTATATTAGGGAATATAGGAGTATAAAGATTATTCTTTTTCAATAACCATACGAGACTTGAGGGGTCATGAATGTCGAAGGAAGTTTCTTGGCAATGTAAATAATATATTATTATTTTATTGGGGTGTTTGTGTGTATTTAATCATATGATATTATATATAATTTTATATATGTGTATATATAATATTTCATAGTATTTGACTAAGTGTATACTTGTATAATATGCTTTGTATTTTTTATATTTAATTTCTTATTAACTTATATAGCAAGATGGCTTAGTAGTTCGCACGTTAGCCTTAAGATCAAGTGGTGTTCTGATCCAATCCCACTATCTGAGATGTGATTTTATGTTTCCTAAGTTTTAGTTATAATGGCATATGAGTAAATGAGGTAATTAAATGGAGGGTGTAGTGTTCAAAGCATTATAAACACTGTTGAGGAATGCCATAAATAATGATTTCACTATTTCATGCATAGGAACCTAGACCAGGTCTGCATGATAATCATTTTGTTTCTGAACTGAATTTTTATCCAAAAATGACTTTTTATATTTATGTTTTTGGACAAAAAATGCGTTTGATAACATATAGTAATTTATAATTTTGGACTACAAAGAAATAGAAATACGTTTGTTATGAGCATATTAATATTTGTGTATGAAACTTATATAAATTTACAATATATCATTCAATACCTAAAATTTTGGCATAAGCAGTGGTGGTGGTGGTGGTGGTTTGGCAGTGCCGTTAGATGCAGTGGCCATAATGGTGGTGAGGGT
Source organism: Macadamia integrifolia (assembly GCF_013358625.1). Classification (NCBI taxonomy): domain Eukaryota; kingdom Viridiplantae; phylum Streptophyta; class Magnoliopsida; order Proteales; family Proteaceae; genus Macadamia; species Macadamia integrifolia. The sequence goes on from NC_056558.1 coordinate 15,968,611, forward strand.
GAGGGTAGTGGTGGAGGTGGAGGAGGTGGTGATGGCAATGGTGATGAAGGTGGTGGTGGTGGTGTTGGCAGTGGAGAAGGTGGTTGGATGGTAGTTGACGTTGCATTAGAGGTATTTTATTTTTAACATGAAATTACTTCTTTACCCATCAAATTAACTATGTGCTCATCAAAGAGCAATTCCTTGCTCCCTCTTATTTCTCGGATAGAGAAGCTCTTAAAAAATTCTTTTTTTTTTTTTTATTGCCCAACAACCTTTTGGTCCCAGCTCATTCCTAAGAACAAAATGAATCAGCATTAGCAAATGTATTTCTATTATTATTATTATTATTATTTTTTGTTTCCAGAAACAAAATTGAGAAATAGAGAAACAAAATGGTTATCATTCAGGCCAGTGGTTGTTAGTGGAGATGGTCAAAGGCAAATTGAGTATTTGACCCATTTGTGCTAACTTATAAATTTAATTAAAACTAAGGAATTATGTCTTATTTCAATAAATAGAGGGATATCCACATAGGGAGGTGTATCAATTAATTTATATTAAGAAAGTAAGAGCAATATAAACATTTCACAGGGAGAATATAAAAAGGGCTTGATAAGAGTTTTATTTCATTTATTCTTTAACAAAAATCTAGAAAGAAATAGGGAGAAGCTAGTGAAATTGGAAGACTTTGAAGATCAAGACTGAAATTAGTGTAAGAATGAGAAGTGGCTTAGTGTGCAATTGAGAGGATGATTTAAAGTTACACTTCCTAGGCTTGCATGCAGTTAAACATAGAAATCTTTGCTTCATTCTTGAAATTTGTTGAAGAATTGTTGGAGTTGAGTTTTAAAACAAATAGTCTCTTCTTTTGTTCAAGTTCTTTGGTACTAGTAAAAGTATGTGAGTTAAAGTTTAGTCCCACATTAGAAACTTGTAAAAGTTTCCTTGGGTATATATATAGGATTGTATCTTAAGGGTGCAAGCTCTTTGGAGAGGTACTCTCCATTGTCATGTGTGTATAGGGTTTCTTGGGGTGCTTTTGAATCACATCAAACTATGGCCGAAGTCGAGATCGGGTATGGGCATGGGTCTTCCCTTTCCCTTACTTTTTAGTCAAATATTTTTTTGCTCCAAAATTCGAAATTTCAATTTGAAATTTTGGAACTAAAATTAAATTACATTAATGAGAATGACTAAACCATATACTTACTCATCAGTATATGCATAGGGACACACTCATAACATGTATGTACAGGTACAGGTCTGTACATGCATACATGCATAGTATACAAGGGGTGCACCCATACTTATACAGGTACATACATTAACACCCATTGAGAATAAATACACCTTGTGTATGAAAGGACACATACTTATACATACAGGTACCTGTAGACGTACAGGTATGTTTGGGCCTATAAATACCCATACCTACATGCTAGTTTTCCATAATAAATCCAGTGAGAATGTCTGTTTTCTACACCCATATCGTACTGTATTCTATATTGTTTCTTCTTCTCTCCTCCCTCTCTTTCAGTCACTTAATATAGCTTACGGACTCCCTTTCTTAATCACATTAGGAGTGCTACTTTTGTGATTAGGGGGTGATTTTATTTTGGAGGTAAAAGAGCATGTTGACCTTTTATGCACAAAATAGGGGCTCTTTAACACCTTAAGGAAAGTATCTTATACGACTTCACCCTACTGTACCTGCGTACAGAACTTTCTGTTGCTTCAACTGCTATACTCGATACAAGGACTACATAGTTAAAGGTTAGTATAATATTTACATTTATTTTAGAAAAATCTAACACTGCCTCTTTAATATTTTGGTAACAACAAGAATTGAAGATAGAAGAAAATTATAGTGAAGACCTTCAAGTTCCAAGTGTCAGCAAGTATTTCCAATTTAGTTTAGCATACTAGATGTAAATTATAAGGTCTGATTTCATGAATTAGGAAGTGAGATGTGGGTCTAATAAGAAACCTACAAATTGATAAGAATATGGTTTGAATATGTTAAAACTTTGCATGCATGTGGAGTTTTTCTTGTTTGAACAAGTTTAGCTTTGGTTGGAATGTATTTTGTGTGCAAGCCTTAAGCTGGGAGACCAAGTATAGGGTTGTGGTTCAAATTTAGGACTTGAAATCCAAATTTTGAGCTAAAAACCTGGGTCTGGATAAGGATGTGAATTTGAAACTGAAATTGTTTATCAAAATTGAATCAAACTGTTTATATCGAAACCATGAAACTGTTTATATCGAAATCATGAAACCGTTTATTAAATGGTTCAATTTTGGTTTTAAAATTGAAAACGTGATTCAGTGAATTTAAGAAGGGAGTACATGTTTAATTTGAATTTAAGAAATTTTGTAACATATGATCTATCTGGACTTTCCCATTCTTTCCATCTATCAAAATTGCCACATCATCCAACCAAATGGTAGAAGTGGGACCTTATAAAGATGAAGCCTTTAAAATGGATAATACTAATATATATCTTTCTTTTTCTTTTGATGAGCACTCATTATAATATGTGGAGGCTGATATTCCATACCTGATTCTTGGATAGATTGAGCACCTTTTAGATTATCTACATATCAAATGTCATGGTCAATCACAACAATATAGAGATTGATTTTTCACTTGTTCTAATTTCAGTTGATAAACTAATAGAGGTTGATGTGTCAATTACCAGAGGTTAATGTGTCAATCTGATCATTCAATAGATATTAAACAATTTTAATTGACAATATATCAAAATTTAACCCAAACTAAAACATATGATCCATCATGTATTAGATGTTTTTTCTTAACAATATCTTCTCCATGAAAATTATTCAGTCTTCAAATTTGTGGATAAATTGTCCATCAAATATTTATGTAATTAACAAGTTAAATGAAAACTAAGGTATATTTTATACATGATGTTTAATTTTTAGGTCTCACTTTACCATGGGATCTAATCCTTGATTGGACTAGAAAAAGATATTTTCATCCCATACAATAAGTGGTTGATAATAAACATAAAGTTCAATTATAGCATCCTATCACCAATAGTGAAGAGAGAATGAGTAAAAGAAAACTTAACCCTAAATTTTAATAAATACGAGCAGTATCCTTTCCGCCATGATCACGAAAGAGGTATGCCTTCACCATGGGTGGCCATGAGATTGAGATAAAAAAAAAAAAATGAAAAGAGCACTTCTGGAATTTGTCCTGAAGGGAAGGGAAGAAAATTGACCCTAGGTTCATAGGTATTCCATCGTCCACGTAGAAGAAAACTTTCTACTAAATAGAAAAAGACATGGTTTTAACGTAATAAATATATGAAAAACAGAAGCCTAAAAGGCAGCATGCTTTTAACATAGTAAATATATGGGAAACAGAATCCTAAAAGGCAGCATCGCTTCTACACTGAAACACAATTGGGAAGGGGCGATATAACCACTTCACCCCTCATGAAAAGGGGAAATCCCACCCTATTGATGCTTCTACTAATGCTCCCAGGCCCCATGTTGGTACAGGGGCCACGTTGTTTTTTAAGGAATCCTCTCGCTAGATATATAGTTACACATGTAAAACAATCCATCTCCTCTTGGTAGGGGATGAGCTTACTGCTTATATCTCAATGGCAGGTAATTAGGCAATTGGGCTCTAGCGTAAGTCCAAGGAAGGTTACCGGTTTGACCCTTCTATCTCCCTATATTCTTGAAATATAGTAACAAGTGTGGTATAAGTTTATAACAACTCATTTGTTAGCATCTCATGGTTATATCACTCCTCTCATGGATCCCTATCTGGTCCCTAGTGGGTCCCTATCTAGCCCCAATATGGATCTTGCAAAAAAACAAAAAAAAAACAAAATCACTTTCAAGTAACAAATGCTTCTGTTTTTTCAAGTTGTGTAAGTTGGTTGCCATGGGGTGGAAGTCCCAATTTTAATTTTCTCCAAGCATTTTTGGATTGCCGTGACTTGCGGGGCTTTCAAATTTTGTTCAAACACTCCACTTCATGCCTACGTTTGGAAAGTCATGAACCATGTTTTACGGAGGAGAATGGTTCAAAACAAGTCAATTGGTGTGTATAATCCACACCAATTTTTGTCTCAAGACCATGAAAAATCTTTTGATCATATCTTTCTTTGAATAGACCCTTAGAAGACTTCTAGTTCTAATTGCATAGCTACTACATTGGCAGCTCTTGGCCCAGTCCATCGACTCACTCCCTGCTTGGTTAGACCAAATATGCATGAACTACTTATGTTGCAAATTCAATAATAGACCCCCAAAAAATCAACTTCAATTTCAATTAAAGTTGATTTTTTTTTTTGGCTAACAATTTGTATCCAGGTTTTCGGCCTGACTAGTCCTATGGATCCATATTGACCCCACAGCTTCATGGACCGGATCATATCAAGGTGATCAACGTCAAATCTCAAAACTTATTTCAGAATCAATCACATAATCACTTTTTTATCAGTAAAATAGTAGAAATCAATGAAATTTATTTCTTGCAATTAAATCTACAATAATTTTTTGGATTAAAAAAAAGAAAAAACTTCAATTTATTAATTTCTATAATTTTTCAAATTTACATTTTTTTTTTCTTCTTAATTGAGTTGAAATATTTAGTTTTTTGCCCAAAAATATTCATTGCATTATGTACGTTTCTAGGATGATTAAGTCCAACAATGACATAGTTGGATCAGATCGGATTTTTGACCCATATTTGAATCCTTTTGGTTTTAAATTTGGATAACTTTGTGAGAGAGTGAATGACGAATTGGATTGTGGATTGATTGAACACATATTTAGGGATGTAAACGGATAATCGAAATTCAAATTCAATTAGCGTCCATATCTGTATACCGTTGGATGATATCTGTATCTGAATAGATGATCAACTTAATAATAAAAAAGTTATCTAATTAATGACCTTGAGGATTCTTGAAGTCTTGACATGTTCTAAAGAATGAGGAAAAGAGCTAAGACAACTGAAAAACGCAAATTGAGAACAAATCGTATGTTACACAAGTTAGGGATGTAAATGTATAGTTGAAAATTCAAGTTCGATTTGTATCTTTATTCAATGAAAAAATATTCAGATCCAATCACATATGATCCGTACCTCATTCATATTCGATCCATTTACATCTCCACTCATACTCATTGAATTCTAACTGGATCAGGAGTGATCCGAACCCAAATCAATTATGTTGACAAACTCTTTTAACCTTAATCGAAGTCTCTTTCAAATCCATAAAATGGGCTCCACCAGAGAAGATTAATGTCCTACCAACCCAATGGCTTCAAGGAGTGGTGGAACTCCCTTAATTTGGGTCAACTAGTTAGTGTCTAATACAAGACTGGAAGCCTATAAGAGGAAGCAAAAACGAATTTCTTTAAGGTTTCTTTTTTGGGAGATCTTCCAAACGGGACTTTGAATCTCATGAAAGCCAATCGGTGGGACCCATTAATGTCTGAATGAGGAATTTATTCCAATCGAACTGTCAGGAGAGTTTGTTAGGACAAGCTTTTGAACTTAATTGAAGATGACCCCTCAGAGAGTATTAAACTATAAGAATGCCACGTGGATTACTTATCTTATGGGTCCTACTGTAGCTGACGGCGAGGTAGACTAACGGCAGGAAGTGAAGAACTTAAAGCAGTTAAATTTGCCCTGGTTGTCGTCAACCTTGACGGACCCAAGCGGAGGACCGTTTACCTCTACATCTATCTCCCCCTCTAAGGCTCTGACCTCTCTCTATCTCAGCTTGGATCGTTCTTTGATTTGTTTCAATTCAATTCTTTTCTCTTCTCTTTCTCCACAAAGCAAAGCACTGAGGAGACACACGTCCGTTTAAGAAAAATCTTTGCTTTGCTTTTTCTTCATCAAAATGATGAAGAATCGAAGCAGTGAGAAGGTATCAGTGAAATGGATCCTTATTCTTTGCATATCCAGCTTTGCTCTTGGAATGTTTTTCACAAACAGGTTCCTCCTTCTCCTTCCATTTTTTTTTTTGGTGGAATTTGACATGGGTTTGACGTTTCTAGCTTTTGTTCCTACTGGGTCTTGGTTACATGTAGTGTTCGTCTTTGAAGATCCTTGTTTTTCTTGGTTAATCTATGTAATTGGATTTTTGTACTTGTAGATGTCAATCTTCAATGGGTTTTTGTTATTCCCCTTTCTTTTGTTGAATTTGATCATAAAATGGGTGAAATTGCAGGATGTGGTCTCCTCCTGATTCGAATGTTCAGATCATAACTCGTCGACGGCAGGAACAGGAGTTGAAAGCTGTTTCTGAGGATTGTAACACAAAGCGGGTCCGTTGTGGCGTATTATTATTGTTTAAA
>NC_056558.1:15974969-15976406 GCF_013358625.1 Macadamia integrifolia
CCCTGTATTGTCTGAATTTGTATATTCTTTGTATCAGAAACCTGGACAAGAGAAGGATATAATGGTTGAGGTTTCTAGGACCCACGAAGCAATTCAGTGAGTATGGAATGAAGGTGTTAATTTTTCCCAGTTTGATGGGTTCGTTTTTCAAATTCAATTAATTGTTTTTTTCATTTTCTGATCAATTTTTTTGGAGGCGGTTAGATCTTTAGATAAGACTATTTCATCACTTCAAATGGAACTAGCTGCAACAAGGAGTACTCAGGAGGTGGGGAACGGTGATTCTCATGCAATTCACGATGGCGCACCGAGGAATGCATTTGTGGTCATTGGAATTAACACAGCATTTAGTAGCAGGAAGAGGCGTGATTCGGTCAGAGAGACTTGGATGCCTCAAGGTATCCTTTAGTTACTCTTTACAGTGTACACTCTATGGATCTATGCACCGTGTTGTGTTATTACTTAATTTTCTCTTGCAATTTAGGGGAGAAGTTACTCCAACTGGAGCGAGAGAAGGGAATTGTAATACGCTTCATGATTGGGCACAGGTACATTCCTTACGTTAGTTACTCTGAGCTTGTAAATATGTATTTGTAATGCTGGCATGTTCTCCATGACTATTTCTATCAAACGCCCGGCCTTGTAAATTCATGATTGAGATTTGTTGTTCTTATTTAGGCCTTGCTCATTTAATTCTAGTGAGTCGCATGTTGTTTCTACCAAGAAAGAAAAAAAAGTCACATGTTGCTTATTGAATGTCCTGTCGATGATTGAGAAATTTGTGTTATTCAATTGCATTTCATATGAGTTTTATTATCTTATATGCTTCCTGGGTTCCACTCCCCCCTCCCTTTTTTACTTTTTTGACTAAAAATAATGTAATGGCAGCAGTTCTTCTTACCCATCCAAACATATAAAGAAAGTCACTGAGATAGAAGACAATTTTGGAATGGGATTGTGGTGCCGATTCAGGAAAAAAATTTCTTTTCTTTTCTGGCTGGCTTGTTTTCCCTTTTTTGTAGTTATTTGATGGATGGTGAGATGGTAGGTTATGCTACAATTGGAGTGTTTCAAAATTGGAAATGGAAATAGAAAAAAAAATTCTTGAACCTATTGAACAATTGAACGAAAAATGAAAAGAAACTCGTATGAGACCATATGAGAAATTGAGTTGATCTATTAGCAGTTTTGCTATTCTTGTCTGACTAAGGTTGGAGTAATGAAAGTAATTCGTACTCTAAATGGTTGTAAGGTCATGTTTCTCGAAACACTTAATTTATGGTCCATTCAGTGAGTGATATTTGACTATCACTCACTGAATGACAAAATAGGATGAAAGAGAAAAGGATTAGAGCCGATACCAACCCCACTGCTAACAGAGAAAACCACACCCCTTAGGAGCCTCAGGAAAATCTGCAAGACACTTTTTGAATGCCT
>NC_056558.1:15976441-15990857 GCF_013358625.1 Macadamia integrifolia
AGAAAAAGAAAAAAAAAGGCTATTGCTGGCAGTTGGATTATACCTTTGCCTGTAATTTGCTTTGAACAAATCAAGTTGTGAACTGAGACTCCCCGAATGTATTTTTCCCTTTCTTATTTTATGATTGTAGTTCCAACTTCCCGACGATTTTCTGATTGTCTCTGGTGAAACATGACCTATTGTGAAAGTCATGTTGGTAGCAGACTAATAAAGAAAGGGAACCATTTCTTCTCCATAAAGGTAGATACTTCACTTCCAGAATCAGCTTGCACTCGGACCCATATTCACAGGGCCCATGATACATGAATCTTCAGTATCTTCTGTTGCAAGCTTCTATTTTTGCGCTACTCAAGTCATGCACTACACTATAGGAATGATGAAATGAAACTTATTAGGTTTTCAGCAAAGTTTTCTGCTTCACAATAGGTTTCATTCCTTTCCTCATTGATGATACCAATTAATTGTCCAAATGGAAACATGCATTATGCTGATATATTGTAGTTCATCTTCAACCTTGGAGTGTATATCCCATACTAGTGTCCTAATCTTTTGTTTATCTTTGTTTACTTAGTCCCACAATCTATTCTTAGTATCTTTTGTTGGATCGGTAGGCAACCCAAAGGCAGGGGGGGTGAATTGGGAGATGCGGAATGATATGCCGAAGTAAAATCTTTCTACCCAAATCAAAGGATGAATGCTATTGTTGTAAGGAATTACAAGTAAAAAAAAAGTGAAAGGGAGGGGGGAGACCAAGGTAGAGAAAATAGGATTTTGAGTGGTTCAGCGATGTTGCCTACCAAGTGATGCTCACACACTTGGACTTCCCACTTTATGATCAATTTTCAAATGGCATTGATTTCTCACAATTGTTTTCCAGGATCACAAACCCTTACATGTAGTTTTCCACATGGCTTACTACAAGCCTTCAGCTGTTTCCCGGATCATAACAGACCCAAGTGTTTCGTCTAACACTCGAACCTTACAACAATAGAGATTCACCAATCTCCTACTGCAACTCTTTGGAGTGTGCTTAAGTGTTTCATCCAAGATGCAAAGCCTTTCTAAGGCAAAGTATACAATTGTAAGCTAAATGCTAAAAACCTTTAAAAGGTAGACTATGCAAGCTAAAGCTCACTACCGTTATACTCAAAAACCTTAAACCAAGAATAAAAGATGTGCAAACTAAGTGCAAGAGTCTTATGGAATCATATCCTAAGTCACCTACTTATAGGCCAAGCAAAAGCCTCTAAAAACTACCCGTTGGAGTTCCCAATGTCATATTTTCAGGCCTAACGGACATTCGCCCATTTCCACAGATGTCCGTGGAACAAGGGATGTTTTTGGCCTTTTTCAGTTCGGACATCCCTTTTCGCAGATGACCGTCATTGCTTTGGCTCCAAACAGTGGTCGGTAAATTAAGCATAACGTAGTCGTCTAAACTTGGATTGGTCTGATTCTTGAAGCATTGGAAAGCCGACTCAGAGAGCTAGAAATCTCAATTTTGAGATCGGGCCAAATATGAATGCAAGAGCTTCTAAATTGCTCCTGAATTTCCTGGTCGTACAGAAGCAGGATTCTGAACAGCATGGACAAGTCCTGCTGTGTGACCCATAATTTTTGTCTATATATCTGATGACCCTGATTTCAAATACTAACGAAATATGACTTGAATTCCAACGAGTCTCATGTTGGTCAGTTCATGGATTACTTAGTCTAGTTCAAGTATTGCATCCATTATGCATTCAGTTGGGGTTAAGTCGCTATGGTCAACCTCCTAATTTGGGGTTTGACTCCAATTATCTTAGGTGTCTTGAAGCTAAGCCTAAGGGGTCTAGGTGCTTTGAGAATCAACTACAACTTAGGAAATTAAAATGCAATACAAGTGGAAACTAAATCCTGAGTCTTCACAACGTCATTGAAGCTTTGAGGTGCTTTCCACTAGGTTTTACTGCTTCTCAATTTCATGCCACAGATGTCAGCCAAGCTTTGGTCTTGATCTTCCAATTTGTGAAGCATTTTTGACGACTTTTATCTTTTTGCAACTAATTTGAATTTTATGGAATTTCTTATTAAAAGTATCGCCTAAAACCTCAGAAGCTATGAGAAAGGAGGTTCAGTCACCACTGATCAGTGAAAGATGATTATTTAACATATTGTGTAAACTCTTAGAGTATTGGTGTCTTTCTGCACTTCTCCCATGTGATGAGAAATTTTTTGACCAAGATCAAGAGGAACTATCTAGAGATCTAGAGACGGAATTTGTTGAAGAGGTCCAAGTGATTGGTTTTTTTATTTTTTTAAACTTCCTCAATTTGGGATGAGGAGATGGTAGTTGGATATATTTTGGCTGTCTTCGGGATTAGGATTACTTGGGGGAATGTGAACAAGTTCCTTTGGACATTGAAGCTCCATCTGCATTGCGAAGAAGAGTTGTGGTCAAGTGATTGACTGTCAAGGAAACATTTTGGAAAGAAGATTTTTATTTTACTATGAATTTTTTTTTTCATAGAGGAAGGATATGAGTCCGGGAGAAGCCTGGAGTGGTGGAAATAAGGCTCAGCTGAGATTTCCAGTTGAGCTCTAGATTCCACACCCCTTAAATCTTCTTCCAAAGTTGAATAATGATATTCAGAATCAGTGTCATCAGCTTGAAACTAGTTATTTATATTTTATCCTAGGGTAATTTATGGCGCCACCCCCTGGAGAATGCCATAATTATAAGAACACCCTCTCTGTTTCACCAAATTAGACTCAGACCCCCCTACCGACAGTCACTGTTAAGGTATATAATGAAATGATGCTTTTGCCCTTATGATTAAAACACTGATAAGTTACTCATTTTCATTATCTCAAAAATACCCCTCTTTACCATTTTACCATTTTACCCTTTCATTTTGCTTCTCTCCATACCTGCGACCAATGAGTTCAGACGAGTATTGCTAATTACGTCGCCGGTGAATACTTCTCCTTTTGTCTCCGGCGAGAAGTGGGCTTCCCCTCGCTGCCATTTTAGGTCTCTGGCGAGGTGGTTTTTTTTTTCTTCTATGTTTTTCCCTATCGTGTCACTCTGCCTTTCGTCTCCTTTCGTCTCTAGCGAGAGTGTGCCTCCGAAAGGGCTTTCTCTGTTATTCTCCTTGCGTTCAGTCAAAGGTACCAATCTTCATATCTTCTTTTCTCTCTCGCTCTTTGTCGACTCTGTTTTAATCTTTCGTGGTGCTTTGGTTAATGATGTTTTCAATCATAGTTTCAGGTGAACACATCGGCTGTGCATCGGTAGCTTTCTCCTCGACCAACAGAGATTCATTCTTATGAGTTCTTTCTCTGTAAATAGTTGTTTGTTATTTTGTTAGGATTCAAGTGATCAATTTTCCTTTTTCTCTGAGTAATTATGTTTTATTCTGTATTTTGTTGTTGCAAGTTCGAGATTTTGTTCGTTCTGCATTGTATGAACCGAAGCATGGATATTTTTCTCAAAGATCAGGTTCAGTTGGAGTGCTCAAGAACAGCATCAAGTTCAATCAGCTTGAAGGTACACTCAGATTGAATAGAAGAGCCCCCCTGTTTCTTGTTTGAGACTCAGATGGAGTTTTGAGAACAACCTGTCCTTGTTCCCACTGACTGAATTGGTATTTCAGCATATGACTCTTATTGCTGATTTCATTTTGGGATATCCCCTGTTCTTTCGGATTACAATATAATTATCGAGTTGTGATTCCAACTTTTGGGATTGAAATCCAGTTCAGTTTATTCCTGAGATAATGATGTGCTAAAAATGTTCAAGGGTTTCTCTGGAGCCTTGTCGCCGGCATGTCTTGTTTGCACAAACCCTAAATTCGATCTCTGCCTTGATTTTTATGATAATTGGGAGCTTGGTTAAGATTCAAAGAAGCACTGTAGACATCGGACAGAGGCTTCAACAGTAATGCCGATGAAACTGAGGACAACGCTACCTTCATATCTCTCTATCTCTCTGTCTCTGTCTCTGTCTCTCTCCCAACGGATGAAGGTAGAAGCCTTCCTCTGACACTTTCAGACTCCTCATAATGGTTTTGTTGGAATAGAGAAGGGAAGAACAACCGATAAGGGGAGGAGATTATTATTATAAAGAGAAAAATATTCTCAAAGTTGATCTAGCGAGAGTTGTGACACCCTGACTTTGGTCGCCGTCTGACCGCTGCCGCTGCCGCTGCGTTGAACAATCACTGGTGGTCCAACAATTACAATTTGGGTTAAATAAATATTAACCTATTGCAAGGGTATTATTGGTACTTCGTATTTTATAAGGGCATTTTGGTATTTAAAATAAAATATAATTGCTGACATCAGCAAATAAGGTATATTCCTTAACGGTGACTGAAGGTAGGGGGTCTGAGTCTAATTTGGTGAAACAGAGGGGGTGTTCTTATAATTATGGCATTCTATAGGGGGTGGCGCTGTAAATTACCCTTTATCCTAATTATATTCTAGGGATTGTGTTGTTATATAATTAGAGGCAGGTATGTATCAGGGAGAAACTTGTTTATGAAGTTGAAGCTAGAGTTGGTTGGGGATATCTATTTGTGCTTTAGACTGCAAACTTCTTAAGTTTTTCTTGTTTGTATACTATATTCTGAAGCAGTGTACCTATTGGTTTATTTACTCATTAATCTACGTCATATCACTCCTTACTGGTGTACTCAATGGCCTCTGCTTCAAATGCCTAGGCAACCTCAAATGACCCTCCTTCAACTTATCTCCTATTGGTGTCACTTCTAACTCGCCCAAAAAATTTTCATTACCTGAAAGTTGAATTAAGTTCAACAATAAAGGGTGTATCCTGTATTCTAAGATAATTTATTATTATCTGCCATGTGATGCTTGTTATTGGTTTTTCTGCTTATAATGACTCTTGACAGATTTTTCTTCATATCAGTACTTTGCTCGTGCTTTTCTCCTGTGTCTGTGAGATGGCTATGGTACTCAAGAACCATCAAATGGTTCACTGAAATGGGACCTCACCTAATTTTTATTTATTTATTTTTATTTTTTAATTCATTGGGACAGTGCAACATCCAACAGCATTTTAGATCGAGCTATTGATATGGAAGATGCACAGCATAATGACTTTCTGAGGCTGGTAAGACGCACACATTACAAATGCATAATGATTTTGTCTGAACTGGGGCTTTAATGTTGCTGTATCATCCTGTAGGAACACGTGGAAGGGTATCATGAACTTTCTGCAAAAACAAAAATCTTCTTTTCCACTGCTATTTCAATATGGGATGCTGAATTCTATGTCAAGGTGGATGATGATGTTCATGTCAATTTGGGTATGTACTATCCTTTTTTTCCTGAATCAGCTTCACAACTTTGGCCTCTTTTTCGAATCTATTATTATTAAATTTTGATTTTTATATCCTTTTCGGAATGCAGGTACACTAGCTGCGACTCTTGCCCGTCACCGTTCTAAACCCAGAGTCTACATGGGCTGTATGAAATCAGGACCTGTTCTTTCTCAAAAGTAATCCTCTCTGAATATTCATCTTTATGATTGGACTTCTTCAAATTGCCTTTTTATGTCACCTAGAAGTGTAGTGTGTGCCTTATATTTATCCCGTTTCCCTTTATGTAGGAATGTCAAGTACCATGAGCCAGAGTACTGGAAATTTGGGGAGGAGGGAAACAAATATTTCCGGCATGCAACTGGACAGATATATGCGATCTCGAAGGATCTGGCCAGATATATCTCAATCAATCAGTAAGAACAAGGAATTATTCTGTCATGCAGAGTTAGGTCCAATTTGGTATCTTTGTTGTCTGCCATACAGTAGAGTGAAGCAGATTTTCGTGGACCTTGCAATCTATGGTTTGAATACTAACATTAGTTAAGGCTTCGAACAAGGATTGCGGAGGATCCATATTCTTTTAATTTGCTGGTTACGGAGTTTTCCTCAGCCGGACCTGTTTAATTGGGATAGGGCTGACTTGAGTTGAGTTTTCCTGTTAGACAATATAAGCTTTCCTCCCCCATGACACAACTTGAGAATCAGATGTTGCCGTCTGTGATTGTAGGGTCATACTGCACAAGTATGCTAATGAAGATGTGTCTCTTGGTGCCTGGTTTATCGGTCTCGAAGTTGAGCACATCGATGAACGCAATCTGTGTTGTGGGACTCCACCAGGTACAATTTCTGCAAGTTATGTTCCATGCTAATCTTAGTATACAGGGTTTCCTTCTCTTACTGCACATTTTTTTTTTCCTGGCTATTATTCAGATTGTGAGTGGAAGGCACAGGCAGGGAATGTATGCATTGCATCATTTGATTGGAGCTGCAGTGGAATTTGCAAATCAGTGGAGAAGATCAAAGATGTTCATGCAAGATGTGGTGAAGGAGATGGAGCTGTTTGGAGTGCTCTATTCTAAGTTATTAGGATAAGAAGGTGCTATGCAATTTCTGTGGCTTCATGTTTTCAGTACCGCTTGGTGGCTGAGGTAAGCAATTTTTCTTTGGAAATGCATCAACTGGCAGTTTTGACAAATCAGCTAAAAGGAACAGGTGTGCATATAGATGGTTCATTTTCTCACTACTACATCTGTACATGTCGTGGTAAGCCTCTGGGTAATTTTCATTTGGGTTTTCAAAGGCATGGGCTACACCAAATCCTCATTCGTGTTGCTATTGTTCGGGGCATGGTATGAAATACCATTGCTTCCCATGTGTTTTATGTTTTGGGTTAGGATCATGTTAGCGATTTATACAGAGAAATCAATTCTTTCATGTGGGAGTTCTGATTGTATTGTAGGTTTTGGATGTACAAGTGATTTTCTGTCATTGATTTTCATGTAAAGGCTCTGAGCCCCCATTAATTTTTTCATAAGCTATTTTCCTCTTAGGTGATGATGAAATTTGTGCACAGTTTATAATCAGTAATCAAAAGAAGTGGATTCATACTTCTGAGATAAGGCATTTTAATTTTCTTTGCTAGTTTATAATAACTATTCTTGTATATTTTGAATGTGATGACATTCGTTTTGTGTTTGATTCAATTGGAGGCTCTAAGACCCGAAGTTTACGCTTTCTGTGGTTTAATATTTGTTCTTTATATTCCTGATTACTTGTTTATGAAATTAATCACTTGTACAGTGATGGAACTGCATGGACTGTTCAAGTAAAACTCAAACTCAATACTCAGCTTTATCTCAACTAAATGGGATTTGCTACATGGAGCTTCTTTCCATGGAAGGTTTGAGTAACTGAAAGGGAAGAGGTCATCTAGCTTGGGTGAACCAGGGTTTTTGGATCCTCTGGGTTATGGCATAAGAGATCTAGACCAGGGATTTAGGGGACTCCGATATCGGTCCGGATTGGATCGGTGGGTATTGGTCTATTTTACCCCTGTTTTTTATAAAAAAATATTATTTTTTACTATTTTACCTCTGAAACGATCTGGATAACCGATCTGGATTGGTATTGGATCGGGGATTGTCTCAGCCAATACCGATCCAATACAGCCCATACGGGCGATACGGCTGATCCTAGACCAATACTTGAAACCATGATCTAGAATGTGAAGGCTATTGCCATGTTGGGTTTCTTGATTAAGTTTAAAAAAAGGTATATCACTAGATTTTGTTAGCTTTCCCCTTTTGTTGCCCTTTTGGAATGACAAAATTAACTTGAACAGAGAAGAGAAGGTTTTATAAAATATTTACAGGGGAACGTTTTCCTTCACCCATGGCATGGGTTCTTCAACAAAAATACATCTCTCCTCTCACTTTCCCCTGGATTTGGATCCTCTCCGGCTTGGGGGTGTTGGAAAGGGACCAGTGAGGTGGAATTGGACATGGTGATGACAATCGCAATAATGTGAAGAATTTCAAACTGTTGCAGTTTGGACAGTGGACCAGCTTCTGGCATGGATCAAGGAATTCGTATCGGATTGGCAGAATCAGCTGAAACATATAAGTCAAAATTGATTTCTAGTCAATTTCGTATCGGTCGATCGATATGGCCCAAGGGTAAATTGGTAAAAAAAAAAAAAAATCATAGAAAGGGAAAATTATTATTATATATTTTATGACAAAATGAACGTTTTCTGATTGCGTGGTCCTTGTGTTCAAACATAGAGGATGATGAAATGACTCCTTGTGAAAGCTAAAAAAACCCCACCCTCCATGATGCTTATATGTGCATCCTCAATGGCCCTTGCACTACTGTATGTCCGTCTAGAGGTCCCATGTCTAGATACAACAGGGTGTGAAAAAACCCATCGTGCACAGGGTAGTTGGATCTTTTCACACCCGGCTGTGATGGGCGTGGGGAATGCTGAACGGGCAGCATTCTTATGTTTATCTTCTAACACGTGTTGGGCTCTTATTGCTGCAAAATTTTTATTCTTTTTTTGTTAATAAATTTTGATTCTCTTGACAAACCACTTTTGCATTTTTTTTTTATGAAATGTAAACGGTGGATCTTTTAGATGATTTTTCTTTTTATTTCTTATTAAGTCTCAATACATCCACCCATTCAACACGACCGTCTTTTTTTTTTTAATATAAAAGAGAATACTATTAAAAGAATAAAAAGTACATCACACTTTAAAGAAAAAAGGGAGGAAAAAGTAGGAAAAATTATCCAACAATGTTGAAAAGAATAGAAAGATAGAGAGACATATGATGTCACAAGGAAAGAAGAAAAGAATGAGGAAAGGAGGACAAAGACTCTGAGTCACTCTCTCTCGCCAAAGCCATACTTGGCAATTTCTTATACATATATTTTTCTTTAATTTAATATTCTTCTTCTTTTAACTCTAGAAAGAGATAAAGAGAAAATTGGTAAAAGAAAGAAGTATCAATTCAAATATGTATTGCAAACTTAAAAGTCTTTAAGCGTGTTCTGCGGAAAGTGGGTCCTATTGTAACTTCTGTAATTTTTTTTACTAAAATAAATTGTATAATATTTTTTTAGAGAAAAGAACGTTATCCGGTCATGTAGTTCTTTTGCCCAACATAGAGGAGTCCGTGAAGCTACTACTCCACCCCATGAATTAATCAAGAATCCCATCCATATTGATGCTCTAGCGTACACTTTTATTGATCCCCATGCTAATGCAAGGGTCACATATTGTTAGCATTCTTTTGCCTTATTTTAAAAATAGGAGAGAATTCCGTAAAAAGTAACATAGACCCTGCACTAGTGCAAGGGTTAATGAGATGACATGCGAAAATTTCAATATCAACAAAATTTCCACATTGAATTTTTTTTGAGGGGGGGGGGTGGGGGAAGGGCATGGTGCAGGGAACTAATTGGATTTTTCCTTCTCTAAGGATTTGACTCCCGAGAATGATACTCTTGCACCTTAATCTATTCTTATGTTGAGACTCTGGCATCTATTCCAACAGTCTAAAATCCATGTTGCAATTGAAGGCATGGTCACAATGAACAGAATGGAACACGTACCAACCAAGTGAAGAAAACTACAAAGATAATCGGAGACCAACTCATATTGGTGGAAATTTGTTTTTAGGTGTTCATTCATCTTTTGGGTTTGGATACAGTAACTGGAGTTTTGGATAAAAAAGAATAAAAATATATCATGCTTTTTAAAAGGAGGTAAAAGAAAGAAAAAAAAATCATCCAACAACCTTGAAAATTAAAAGAAGGATAGGAAGACAATAGTAGATTCTAGACGTTTTGGTGGAAGACTCCTAACTTCCAGTCTTCCACCAAAAAGCTATGCATGGCTATGTTTTTCTTCTCCCTTTCAACTCTAGAAAACGATAAAGAGAAAAAGTGGTAAAAGAAACAAAAGCTCCAATTCAAAATAATGTGTAGCACACTTAAAAAGAGTCTTCATCTAGATTGGTAAAAAAGGAAATAAGTTGATGCTCAATTAAACCCGCGTGTTTTGAGGAGGGAGGAAAAGAATTGCCATGTTTTCTTATACTTTAATTTTCTTCATTATTTATTATTTATTGGGGTGAGTTTTTCTTCTAATGTGGAAAGGAAAACTTTCGGCTTCTTAAATTTTATTCTTATTAAAAGAAAAATAAAAAATTGTAAAAGAAACAAGGAAAAGGTTCTAAGCCTAAGTCATACATCGTGTCTTTTCATAATTTATATTATATTAATAGAGAAAAGAACCAAGTCAGCCTAGCGTTTCCCATACCCAGACATTGTTGGGTGTAGAAAGACCCAACAACCCTTGTGTGTGCCGGGTATTTTCACACCCAACTGCGTCTAGGAGTGGGATCGACTGGAAAGGTTTCTTTGCCCTGTATTAATTGTTGAGAAAAGAATACTGTTTGATCAAGTGGTACCTATGCTAGCATGAGGGCCAATGAGAGTGTGTGCCTAGACATCAAAACGAAGGATGATGTGGTCATTTCATGCCTCCTACTCTCCTAGTGTCTGGCGTTCGGGCCATATGACTAGATAGCATTCTCTAAACTTTGATTGTTTGGGGAAAAAAAAACAAGGGAAAAGGCTTTGAGCCGAAGTCATACATTGTGTCTTTTCACATTTATATTATAATATTAAGGAAAAAAGGAGAAAAGAACCATGTTAATCTAGGGTTCTCTCCTCCACAAACACAATTGGATATGAAAATACCCAACTACCTTGGTGTGTGTCGAATATTTTCATGCCCAACTATGTCTGGTCGTGGGGAATCCTAGACCGATAGAGTTCTTCAACTAAGGTTAGGGGCTTGAGCCGTGTGGCTCTAATACCATTTCAGAACTGATTTCTTAATTTTCATTGTGTGCTCTCCAATAGAGAGTTTATATAGTACAACAATGTGCCCTAGTCCATCTATACAAACTAGAAAAGAGAAGATTACAATTGAATAGGACTCCACATGTGATAATGATTCCTAAATATAGGAGATACCAATATGCTAGAGTCCTAAACAGTGCGCAACGTAAATGCGAAGATTGATGAAAGATTCAGAAGATTTAAAACTAAAAACAAGAAGCAATCGAGAAGTTGGAACCACAGAGAGAGAGAGAGAGAGAGAGAGAGAGAGAGAGGCCTTGAAATGATCTGGTTTTCATGATTTAGAAACTAATATGATTCCTTGCTACTCATACTTCATCAACTGTATGAAGTCTAAAAAATTTTGATTTGTAACATGCTTATTTATGTTGCAATTGGATATTGTTAGGAATAGTGTAGTTTTCGTAGATTTTGATCCTAAGAGAATTACAAGCAACATGCCTGGTATTGTTAGCCCTTGGGATCTCCCTCAAACAGGTTAATATAAGTTGAACTTCTATAGGGCATCATAAGCTGAATCACAAGATGTTTTATGGTTTTCAATGTGCAGGTTCAAGATCAGCTGTAAAGAATGGAAACTAGGGCCATGGCTCTACTTTAATCTCATCAGTTTGACATTAAAGAGCCATTTATTGTCTTTTTAGCTTCTTTTTAGTATGTACTTATATGAACAACTAATATAGGTAGCTCACCTGATGGCTACCATTTGTTGTTGGGATAATGTTTCTCAGGTTGGTATGGCTCTGCCTAGTTTTGTAATGTGGTATTTCATAATATAAGTGCTTGCATATAAGTGTTACTAATTGTTATAAGAGGAAATATCACTCTCTCTCATGAACTAAAGCGAAATATCAAGTTCTCCCTACAATTTTTTAAAATATCACTCCTGAACACAAAGATTCTTTTTATCATCCCTTTTCGTTAGAAATGACTGCTAAGTCATCAAATAAGTTTTCCTAATAACCAAAATACTCCCACATATATTGAATACCAAATATAGCCTTCATGAAGTAAAAATGAGGAAACCCTTCTTCTCTCTAGTGTTCAGCTCACTAGCGAGCACTAGTTCTGGTCAATTCCAGGCCAATCCCGGTCGGTATTAGCCAAGACCAGTATTGTATCCCATACCAATTACTAAATACCTAGCTTCAAGAGATTTTCTTCAGATTTTGGCCTTCTCCAAGGCAAACTTTCAATACTAGAGGATTCTTTTTAACAACCTCTTTAGTCCTGGCCTCCAAAGGGGGTTTAATTCTTGGCCAGTCATTGTCCTTAGAAGTTCCTTCACCCATAGATTATGTGAGAAAAGATTTAAAGAAAATGAAAATAGAAAGAGGAGAAATTTGTCTCACTACTTTATACTTTATAGAGAAATGAATTCTCTTTGGTCATGTGACTCTCGCACCCAGACACAAAAGGGGGAGAAATGACGTCTCCTATGAAACCAAAAAAAAAAAGAAAGAAAGAAAAACCAACCACTTATGCCTATGTACACTCCCTCATTGGCCCAACACTGGTGCAAAGGTTGCACCCAGCGGCCGCAGGAAAACTCCGCCTCCTTAGATTTTATTTA
This sequence comes from Macadamia integrifolia, assembly GCF_013358625.1. Lineage (NCBI taxonomy): Eukaryota > Viridiplantae > Streptophyta > Magnoliopsida > Proteales > Proteaceae > Macadamia > Macadamia integrifolia. The sequence continues at coordinate 15,988,775 of NC_056558.1, forward strand.
GAAAAAAATGGTCAAAAAAACAAAACTTGATGTTCAAATGTTCTACAGATAGAGAACTTGCCACTGTCAAGCAGCTGGTCCTACATATGTGATCCCACAGCACGTTGGAGGCTCAAGTCCTTTAAAAGGTAAGAGGAAACACTGTCCATCTAGCATTCCTCATACCCAAACACAGCTGGGCATGAAAGTCATCCACACCGCTGAAAGGTCGAGGTCCAGACTCTAGACCATGGTTTTAAAACTCAGATGGTATTGATCAATATCGGCTGGATTGGATTGGTATTGCTTTTGACTGATCCTTTATTTTGATCAATTCGATCTCAATAGACTGATATGATCTAAGGATAAAAACATAATAAAAAATTGATTTTTATTAAAAAAAATGGTATAAATCTATCTGATACGGTCTGATTCAAGCTGATCTTGACCGATCCCAAATTATTGAACCTTGCTCTAGACTGTCCTAGTTTTGTCCACTAAGCAGTTGTAGATGTTGATAGTCAAGAAAATAACCCATTAGACACTTACTTTTCAAAAGTTTATGAGTATTCTCCATTCTTTCATGTATACTAAAGTATGGTATTGGTGTTACTAAGAGAAGGAGATATGTTCAGCCACAGAATCCTCTTGTTGGGGATGCTTATAAGAAAGAGGGTCACAGATGAGATGTTTAAAGATTGCATAGCCTTTATAATTATTTTACATAATTCGGATACAAAAGTGAGTTCCATTGTGATTTAATGAAATAAATTGATGGGAGAAGAGGGTTCCCTAAGAGACAGCTCGGCTCCTGCACCAATGTAAGGGCTAATGGGAGCAATAGTTGTAGGGGTCGGATTTACGCCTTTCATGAGAAGCGGGGAGGTCATTTCTCCCTCCAATATGTCTAGGCATAAGGGCCACATTGCCTTTTAGGTTTCTTGTTCTTTATAATTGTATAATAATTTTTGGGGAAAAAAAATGTGACCTGGTCGTGTGGTTCCTGTACCAAGACATACAGGAGGTTGCAAAACTATTGCCCCACCCCATGTGAAATTAAGAATTTCATCCATATTGATGCTCCAACACACACTCTTATTGGCCCATACGCTGATGCATGGGCTGTACCACCAATAGCGACATCTTGCCCTTTTTTTGAATTAAAATAAAAATTGAGAGAGGATTCTCTAAAAGGTAATGTGACCCTAAACCAATGTGAGAACCAATGGAAACATATGCAGAAACATCAGCAACAACAAGATTTCCACGTTTCATTATGGGTGCAGAGCGGTCAAATATTCAAGAACTAATTGGGGTAGGGAAATTTAATTTTAGGTGTTCATTCCTCTTTTGTTGGCCTCTTTTGTGTTGGATGTTGAGCAACCTTGAAAATTTTAAAAGGGATAGGAAGACAAGTGGAATGATTCAACATAGACAATAAGTTTTTTTTATGACAAGTTCACTCCATGTGTTGCACGTTGAAAATCCAAAGACAGAGAGAAATAGCATGTCACAAGGAAGGAAGATGGATGAGGACTGGAATTTTCCTAAGCCAATTGACACCCAAATGTTTGAGTCGTGTTGATTGTTGATTTGATGTAGCAATTCAGACTTCTTGGTCATAGTCTAGGCTGCCCAAAGAGGCATCCAATGGTTCGGAGGATCCGGTCATGTGTTGGGATGTATACCTAGTTTCTTTCGGTCACCAAATGCCTCTCTAGGCAGCCTAGCCACGGGAAAGAATCTGGATCCCTGGAACTAATAGGCCAAAAGCTAGTGTCCAGAATCTCCATATCCTTTCCAGCCCCTCTAGCGTGCATCTGATGGCTTGGAGGGCTTAGGGTGTAATACCCCGCTTCTTAAACCCGGTCTGATTTCGTGATTGAACCGGTTTAACCATGCAGGAACCGAGCCAGAGGATATTAGAGCGGGCTCCTTATGGGCTATGATGGCACGAGTGACCTTAAACACCGGCTGGCCCGACAAGTCCGAGCCAGTGCCAGAAGAGACGGGAGTGCCCAAACCGTGTACGTGCACCTACCATAAGGCTATGTACGGATAAAACAGGTATTATATCCGTATTTTAAGGTATATACGTATGCTA
>NC_056558.1:15990877-15996947 GCF_013358625.1 Macadamia integrifolia
CCCCCCCCCGCTTTTTCATTTTTCTTTTTGGAAAACAAATGTTAAGTGCTTCATTCTAAATGAAGTCTCAGATGTCAGATGAGTGAAGACAATAACAGTTTCTTGATTTGCAATTTATAGAAAGGTACTGTCCAAGTATTAACAATAAAAATCCCAGAAGCTGGTATGGTCTTTAGCCTATTGAGCTAGCTTCAAACTCAAGTGTTTTTCTCATATTCCAAAGGTAACCAACTCAGCATTGACTTTCTGATTTGAGCTAGACAAGGCCATGGTTGGCATTACTTGGTTAATGCTATATATTTATGTCTGTTCAAGATATCCCTTTAAATTCCATTTTCATACATAGAATTCAGTAAAAGGTTTTCTACTCAGTATTCCTTAGAATAATATGCAGGCATTGGGAAAAATGTACTCTTTTGTGGTCAAGTGATTGACTGTCAAGGAAACATTTTGGAAAGAAGATTTTTATTTTACTATGAATTTATTTTTTTCATAGAGGAAGGATATGAGTCCGGGAGAAGCCTGGAGTGATGGAAATAAGGCTCAGCTGAGATTTCCAGTTGAGCTCTTTATTCCACGCCCCTTAAATCTTCTTCCAAAGTTGAATAATGATATTCAGAATCAGTTTCATCAGCTTGAAACTAGTTATTTATATTTTATCCTAATTTTATTCTAGGGATTGTGTTGTTATATAATTAGAGGCAGGTATGTATCAGGGAGAAACTTGTTTATGAAGTTGAAGCTAGAGTTGGTTGGGGATATCTATTTGTGCTTTAGACTGCAAACTTCTTAAGTTTTTCTTGTTTGTATACTATATTCTGAAGCAGTGTACCTATTGGTTTATTTACTCATTAATCTACGTCATATCACTCCTTACTGTTGTACTCAATGGCCTCTGTTTCAAATGCCTAGACAACCTCAAATCTGTTTCAAATGCCCATACAACCTCAAATGACCCTCCTTCAACTTATCTCCTATTGGTGTCACTTCTAACTCGCCCAAAAAATTTTCATTACCTGAAAGTTGAATTAAGTTCAACAATAAAGGGTGTATCCTGTATTCTAAGATAATTTATTATTATCTGCCATGTGATGCTTGTTGTTGGTTTTTCTGCTTATAATGACTCTTGACAGATTTTTCTTCATATCAGTACTTTGCTCGTGCTTTTCTCCTGTGTCTGTGAGATGGCTATGGTACTCAAGAACCATCAAATGGTTCACTGAAATGGGACCTCACCTAATTTTTATTTATTTATTTATTTTTTTTTAATTCATTGGGACAGTGCAACATCCAACAGCATTTTAGATCGAGCTATTGATATGGAAGATGCACAGCATAATGACTTTCTGAGGCTGGTAAGACGCACACATTACAAATGCATAATGATTTTGTCTGAACTCGGGCTTTAATGTTGCTGTATCATCCTGTAGGAACACGTGGAAGGGTATCATGAACTTTCTGCAAAAACAAAAATCTTCTTTTCCACTGCTATTTCAATATGGGATGCTGAATTCTATGTCAAGGTGGATGATGATGTTCATGTCAATTTGGGTATGTACTATCCTTTTTTTTCCTGAATCAGCTTCACAACTTTGGCCTCTTTTTTCGAATCTATTATTATTAAATTTTGATTTTTATATCCTTTTCGGAATGCAGGTACACTAGCTGCGACTCTTGCCCGTCACCGTTCTAAACCCAGAGTCTACATGGGCTGTATGAAATCAGGACCTGTTCTTTCTCAAAAGTAATCCTATCTGAATATTCATCTTTATGATTGGACTTCTTCAAATTGCCTTTTTATGTCACCTAGAAGTGTAGTGTGTGCCTTATATTTATCCCGTTTCCCTTTATGTAGGAATGTCAAGTACCATGAGCCAGAGTACTGGAAATTTGGGGAGGAGGGAAACAAATATTTCCGGCATGCAACTGGACAGATATATGCGATCTCGAAGGATCTGGCCAGATATATCTCAATCAATCAGTAAGAAAAAGGAATTATTCTGTCATGCAGAGTTAGGTCCAATTTGGTATCTTTGTTGTCTGCCATACAGCAGAGTGAAGCAGAATTTCATGGACCTTGCAATCTATGGTTTGAATACTAACATTAGTCAAGGCTTCGAACAAGGATTGCGGAGGATCCATATTCTTTTAATTTGCTGGTTACGGAGTTTTCCTCAGCCGGACCTGTTTAATTGGGATAAGACTGACTTGAGTTGAGTTTTCCTGTTAGACAATATAAGCTTTCCTCCCCCATGACACAACTTGAGAATCAGATGTTGCCGTCTGTGATTGTAGGGTCATACTGCACAAGTATGCTAATGAAGATGTGTCTCTTGGTGCCTGGTTTATCGGTCTCGAAGTTGAGCACATCGATGAACGCAATCTGTGTTGTGGGACTCCACCAGGTACAATTTCTGCAAGTTTTGTTCCATGCTAATCTTAGTATACAGGGTTTCCTTCTCTTACTGCACAATTTTTTTTTTTTCCTGGCTATTATTCAGATTGTGAGTGGAAGGCACAGGCAGGCAATGTATGCATTGCATCATTTGATTGGAGCTGCAGTGGAATTTGCAAATCAGTGGAGAAGATCAAAGATGTTCATGCAAGATGTGGTGAAGGAGATGGAGCTGTTTGGAGTGCTCTATTCTAAGTTATTAGGATAAGAAGGTGCTATGCAATTTCTGTGGCTTCATGTTTTCAGTACCGCTTGGTGGCCGAGGGAAGCAATTTTTCTCTGGAAATGCATCAACTGGCAGTTTTGACAAATCAGCTAAGAGGAACAGGTGTGCATATAGATGGTTCATTTTCTCACTACTACATCTGTACATGTCGTGGGAAGCCTCTGGGTAATTTTCATTTGGGTTTTCAAAGGCATGAGCTACACCAAATCCTCATTCGTGTTGCTATTGTTCGGGGCATGGTATGAAATACCATTGCTTCCCATGTGTTTTATGTTTTGGGTTAGGATCATGTTAGGGATTTATACAGAGAAATCAATTCTTTCATGTGGGAGTTCTGATTGTATTGTGGGTTTTGGATGTACAAGTGATTTTCTGTCATTGATTTTCATGTAAAGGCTCTGAGCCCCCATTAATTTTTTCATAAGCTATTTTCCTCTTAGGTGATGATGAAATTTGTGCACAGTTTATAATCAGTAATCAAAAGAAGTGGATTCATACTTCTGAGATAAGGCATTTTAATTTTCTATTTTAATTTTCTTTACTAGTTTATAATAACTATTCTTGTATATTTTGAATGTAATGACATTCGTTTTGTGTTTGATTCAATTGGAGGCTCTAAGACCCGAAGTTTACGCTTTCTGTGGTTTAATATTTGTTCTTAATATTCCTGATTACTTGTTTATGAAATTAATCACTTGTACAGTGATGGAACTGCATGGACTGTTCAAGTAAAACTCAAACTCAATACTCAGCTTTATCCCAACTAAATGGGATTTGCTACATGGAGCTTCTTTCCGTGGAAGGTTTGAGTAACTGAAAGGGAAGAGGTCATCTAGCTTGGCCTCTGCAATGATGGTGAACCAGGGTTTTTGGATCCTCTGGGTTATGGCATAAGAGATCTAGACCAGGGATTTACGGGACTCCGATACCGGTCCGGATTGGATCGGTGGGTATTGGTCTATTTTACCCTTGCTTTTTATAAAAAGTATTATTTTTTACTATTTTACCTCTGAAACGATCCGAATAACCGATCTGGATCGGTTTTGGATCGGGGATTGTGTCAGCCAATACCGATCCAATACGGCCCATACGGGCGATACGGCTGATCCCAGACCGATACTTGAAACCATGATCTAGACTGTGAAGGCTGTTGCCATGTTGGGTTTCTTGATTAAGTTTAAAAAAAGGTATATCACTAGATTTTGTTAGCTTTCCCCTTTTGTTGCCCTTTTGGAATGACAAAATTAACTTGAACAGAGAAGAGAAGGTTTTATAAAATATTTACAGGGGAAGGTTTTCCTTCACCCATGGCATGGGTTCTTCAACAAAAATACATCTCTCGTCTCACTCTCCCCTGGATTTGGATCCTCTCCAGCTTGGGGGTGTTGGAAAGGGACGAGTGAGGTGGAATTGGACATGGTAATGACAATCGCAATAATGTGAAGAATTTCAAAATGTTGCAGTTTAGACAGTGGACCAGCTTCTGGCATGGATCAAGGAATTCGTATCGGATTGGCAGAATCAGCTGAATCATATAAGCCAAAATTGATTTCTAGTCAATTTCGTATCGGTCGATCGATATGGCCCAAGGGTAAATTGGTAAAAAAAAATCATAGAAAGGGAAAATTATTATTATATATTTATGACAAAATGAACGTTTTCTGATTGCGTGGTCCTTGTGTTCAAACATAGAGGATGATGAAATGACTCCTTGTGAAAGCTAAAAAAACCCCACCCTCCATGATGCCTATATGTGCATCCTCATTGGCCCTTGCACTACTGTATGTCCGTCTAGCGGTCCCATGTCTAGATACAACAGGGTGTGAAAAAACCCATCGTGCACAGGGTAGTTGGATCTTTTCACACCCGACTGTGACGGGCATAGGGAATGCTGAACGGGCAGCATTCTTATGTTTATCTTCTAACACGTGTTGGGCTCTTATTGCTGCAAATTTTTTATTCTTTTTTTGTTAATAAATTTTGATTCTCTTGACAAACCACTTTTGCATTTTTTTTTTTATGAAATGCGAACGGTGGATCTTTTAGATGATTTTTCTTTTTATTTCTTATTAAGTCTCGATACATCCACCCATTCAACAAGACCATTTTTTTTTTATTAAAAGAATAAAAAGTACATCACACTTTAAAGAAAAAAGGGAGGAAAAAGTAGGAAAAATTATCCAACAATGTTGAAAAGGATAGAAAGATAGAGAGACATATCATGTCACAAGGAAATAGGGGTGTCAATCGGTCGGTCTGGCTTGGTTTCGGTCTGGGTTGAGTCGGTTTCGGTGTGAAAAAGTTAAAACCGAAATCGAACCAATAAGGAAATTCTGGTTTCGGTTTGGTTTCGATTTCGGTGCTGTTTGGTTTCGGTTTGTCTTCGATTTCTTAAATCGATTTGTAACCGGGTTGGTTTTGGTTTTTGGTCCAGTTTGGATTCGACTTTCCATACAAATGTTTACAAAACTATGCAAATTTTGATTTTTTTTAATGAATTTTGGAGTGTTTCGGTTTCTTACCGGTTTGGTTTCAGTTTCGGTCTGGTTTTGAGTCGGTTTGGTTTCGGGTTCATCAGGTTTTCGGTGCGGTTCGGTTTGGTTTTGTGGTTGCAATACTCCAAACCAAACCGACCCAATAATGCTTCGATTTGGTTCGATTCGGTCTGTGTTATTATCGGTTCGGTCCGGCCGATTTTACCGGTTCAGTTTAAGAATTGACACCCCTACAAGGAAAGAAGAAAAGAATGAGGAAAGGAGGACAAAGACTCTGAGTCACTCTCTCTCGCCAAAGCCATACAAGGCTATTTCTTATACATATATTTTTCTTTAATTTAATATTCTTCTTCTTTTAACTCTAGAAAGAGATAAAGAGAAAATTGGTAAAAAAGAAGTATCAATTCAAATATGTATTGCAAACTTAAAAGTCTTTAAGCGTGTTCTGCGGAAAGTGGGTCCTATTGTAACTTTTGTAATTTTTCTTACTAAAATAAATTGTATAATATTTTTTGGAAGAAAAGAACGTTATCCGGTCATGTAGTTCTTTTGCCCAACACATAGGAGTCCATGAAACTACTACTCCACCCCCATGAATTAATCAAGAATTCCATCCATATTGATGCTCTAGCATACACTTTTATTGATCCCCATGCTAATGCAAGGGTCACATATTGTTAGCATTCTTTTGCCTTATTTTAAAAACATGAGAGGATTCCGTAAAAGGTAACATAGACCCTGCACTAGTGCAAGGGTTAATGAAATGACATGCGAAAATTTCAATATCAACAAAATTTCCACATTGAATTTTTTTTTGGGGGGGGGGGGGTTGTGGTGGAAGGGCATGGTGCAGGGAACTAATTGGATTTTTCCTTCTCTAAGGATTTGACTCCC
>NC_056558.1:15996967-15997634 GCF_013358625.1 Macadamia integrifolia
CCTTCGGGCCCAAATGTATATAATTATTGTATCACCATTTGGGTATCAAGTATATGGGAATTATTTACAGGTAAAACTTAGTCTTCCGCTGATCTGATGAATTGATGTTAGTGTGTGTATGCTGTGGTGGAATATAGTATCTGATGATCCTGGCAGGTTTGGGTTAACCGGTGTTAACTCGGTCACCGCTCCGGTTCAAGGTGAACGGGGTGTGACATAGGGTGTGTGCAGGTTCCACCTACTGGAGGGGCTGGTGGGGTTGGAGAGAATCTAGATGCATGTTTATTCCTTATACAGGAAAGTGTTTTATGAGGGGAGTGCTGTTTTAACTCAAGCACAAGGACAAATAAGAGTGTACAAGGAAACATATACAAACATGTCAATCTCCATTTTATGGGACAAGCTGATCATTTCCCTTTTTATACATATATTTTTCTTCTCCTTAATTTTGTTCTTTTTACTCTAGGAAATAATAAAAGAGAAAAGTGGTAAAAGAAAAAAAATTCCAATTCTAAATAGGACAAAGTGTAGCGAACTTAATTAATAAAAAGAGTCATGTATTTTTTTTTGTTTTTCATTCTTTTTAGTACTGAGTTTTCCCCGATGGGCGAGGGAAAACATTGGGGAAAACTTTGGCTTTCTTAGATTTTATAAAAGAAGAAATCCC
>NC_056558.1:15997654-16053301 GCF_013358625.1 Macadamia integrifolia
CAAAAAAAAAAAAAAGAAAGAAAAACCAACCACTTATGCCTATGTACACTCCCTCATTGGCCCAACATTGGTGCAGAGGCCGCACCCAGCGGCCGCAGGAAAACTCCGCCTCCTTAGATTTTATTTAGAAAAAATGGTCAAAGAAACAAAACTTGATGTGCAAATGTTCTACAGATAGAGAACTTGCCACTGTCAAGCAGCTGGTCCTACATATGTGATCCCACAGCACGTTGGAGGCTCAAGTCCTTTAAAAGGTAAGAGGAAACACTGTCCATCTAGCATTCCTCACACCCAAACACAGCTGGGCATGAAAGTCATCCACACTGCTGATAGGTCAAGGTCCAGACTCTAGACCATGGTTTTAAAACTCAGATGGTATTGATCAATATCGGCTGGATTGGATTGGTATTGCTTTTGACTGATCCTTTATTTCGATCAATTCGATCTTAATAGACCGATATGATCTAAGGATAAAAACATAATAAAAAATTGATTTTTATTAAAAAAATGGTATAAATCTATCTGATAAGGTCTGATTCAAGCCGATCTTGACCGATCCCAAATTATAGAACCTTGCTCTAGACTGTCCTAGTTTTGTCCACTAAGCAGTTGTAGATGTTGATAGTCAAGAAAATAACCCATTAGACACTTACTTTTCAAAAGTTTATGAGTATTCTCCATTCTTTCATGTATACTAAAGTATGGTATTGGTGTTACTAAGAGAAGGAGATATGTTCAGCCACAGAATCCCTCTTGTTGGGGATGCTTATAAGAAAGAGGGTCACAGATGAGATGTTTAAAGATTGTATAGCATTTATAATTATTTTACATAATTCGGATACAAAAGTGAGTTCCATTGTGATTTAATGAAATAAATTGATGGGAGAAGAGGGTTCGCTAAGAGACAGCTTGGCTCCTGCACCAACATAAGGGCTAATGGGAACAATAGTTGTAGGGGTCGGATTTACTCCTTTCATGAGAAGCGGGAAGGTCATTTCTCCCTCCAATATGTCTAGGCATAAGGGTCACATTGCCTTTTAGGTTTCTTGTTCTTTATAATTGTATAATAATTTTTGGGGAAAAAAAATGTGACCTGGTCGTGTGGTTTCTGTACCCAGACATACAGGAGGATGCAAAACTATTGCCCCACCCCATGTGAAATTAAGAATTTCATCCATATTGATGCTCCAACACACACTCTTATTGGCCCCTACGCTAATGCATGGGCTGTACCACCAATAGCGATATCTTGCCCTTTTTTTTAATTAAAATAAAAATTGAAAGAGGATTCTAAAAGGTAATGTGACCCTAAACCAATGTGAGAACCAATGGAAACATATGTAGAAACATCAGCAACAACAAGATTTCCACGTTTCATTATGGGTGCAGAGTGGTCAAAGATTCAAGAACTAATTGGGGTAGGGAAATTTAATTTTAGGTGTTCATTCCTCTTTTGTTGGCCTCTTTTGTGTTGGATGTTGAGCAACCTTGAAAATTTTAAATGGGATAGGAAGACAAGTGGAATGATTAAACATAGACAATAAGTTTTTTTTATGGCAAGTTCACTCCATGTGTTGCACGTTGAAAATCCAAAGACAGAGAGAAATAGCATGTCACAAGGAAGGAAGATGGACGAGGACTAGAATTTTCCTAAGCCAATTGACACCCAAATGTTTGAGTCGTGTTGACTGTTGATTTGATGCAGCAATTCAGACTTCTTGGTCACAGTCTAGGCTGCCCAAAGAGGCATCCAATGGTTCGAAGGATCAGTCATGTGTTGGGATGTATACCTAGTTTCTTTCGGTCACCAAATGCCTCTCTAGGCAGCCCAACCACGAGAAAGAATCTGGATCCCTAGAACTAATAGGCCAAAAGCTAGTGTCCAGAATCTCCATATCCTTTCCAGCCCCTCTAGTGTGCATCTGATGGCTTGGAGGGCTTAGGGTGTGTGCAGGTTCCACCTTTTGGAGGGGCTGGTGGGGTTGGAGAGAATCTAGATGCATGTTTATTCCTTATACAGGAAAGTGTTTTATGAGGGGAGTTCTGTTTTAACTCAAGCACAAGGACAAATAAGAGTGTACAAGGAAACATCTACAAACATGTCAATCTCCATTTTATGGGACATGCTGATCATTTCCCTTTTTATACATATATTTTTCTTCTCCTTAATTTTGTTCTTTTTACTCTAGGAAATAATAAAAGAGAAAAGTGGTAAAAGAAAAAAATTCCAATTCTAAATAGGACAAAGTGTAGCGAACTTAATTAATATAAAGAGTCATGTACTTTTTTTTGTTTTTCATTCTTTTTAGTACTGAGTTTTCCTCGATGGGCGAGGGAAAACATTGGGGAAAACTTTGGCTTTCTTAGATTTTATAAAAGAAGAAATCCCATTAAAAAAAAAAAAAAGAAGAAGGTAAATGAAACAAGAGAATAGGTTTGGAGCCTAAGTCATAGACTGCATCTCCTCATATTCATATTATATTAAAAGGAAGGTTGGTTATGTCATTAGTTTTTTTGGAATTAGTAGTTCATCCAATAGGAGGGTGGGGATGGGAGGGGCAATGGACTTTTTCAAGGGAAAGATGAGAGTGATAGACACAGATTTAGGTATATCACTAGTATACCCAATAGGTGATCATTTTCCACTTCCCCTAATTATTTTAAGAATAGAGAAAATAGTGATTTAAGATTTTCAGCTTCCACCCCCGATCAATAATGGTTTCCTAAACTAGAGAAACAAGACAACAAATGGTGGGTTTGTCACCCCTTCAACCTAACGCACTTGGTGGAGTGTGAAGTTAATGGTCAAGTACTGAACAAGTACCTAACCCACTAGGTAGATTGGTAGAGTAGACTTGACTTCTAAAGTGAAGTCAATTTGATGGAATATTACCATCGGCTTTTTTAGTGCTATCCTTTAAATTCTTTTCTCAAGGGCACAACAGAGTAGCTACTGCAACTCAAAATTTCTGCATTTGCATCTCAAAATTAATTTTCTTTTGATGGCACTTCAGTTTCTAGTTTTCATTCTCCTTTTGGAGAGCTCATTGAGGTTAGAATCTGTCATGGGAAGAAGGATTCTAGGGAATGAGACAGATCGACTTGCTTTGCTCAACTTCAAAAGCCATATTGATGATCCTTACAGAGTTCTAAGCTCTTGGAATGATTCCATCCATTTTTGCAACTGGGCAGGGGTCAAATGTGGCCGCCGTCATTATCAACGAGTTATCGGCTTGGAGTTAATTGATAATGGCTTGGGAGGAAACATATCTCCTCACATTGGGAATCTCAGTTTTCTGCAATTTATTGACATTTCAAACAATAGATTCAATGGCGAAATCCCCAAAGAGATCGGCAATCTGTTTCGACTACAAAGCATTGTTTTTGAGAACAACACCTTCCAAGGAGAACTTCCAACCAGCTTAGCCAATTGCACTTGCCTAAGAGAAATCGATTTCACACAGAACAATCTTGTTGGGAAAATTCCGATTGAACTTACTTCTTTGTCAAAGCTGGAGATAATTGATATTGAAGTTAATGGCTTAATAGGAGATATACCTGCTTCTTTGGGTAACATTTCCTCCCTCCAAGTTATTTTCTTTAATACAAATGATCTACAGGGGAGGATTCCAGAATCTCTTGGTCAACTAACAAACTTATACTTTCTATCATTTGCTGTAAACAAGCTATCTGGTATGTTCCCTCTCTCACTGTACAATATCTCATCTCTTAATGCTATTGTTCTCCCTCAAAACCAATTGGAGGGGAACCTTCCACGAGATATAGGTCTCACTCTTCCATATCTTCAATATCTAGCATTTGGGAAAAACCTTTTCTCAGGGAACATTCCTAGTTCCATTTCAAATATTTCAACACTTGAAATATTTGATCTTGATGGTAACAATTTCTTTGGACGAGTCCCTAACAATTTGGGAAATCTTCAAAACCTGAAGGTATTCGATATTGGTAAAAATCTATGTGGAATTGGGGAAGCTGATGATTTGGATTTTGTAAATTCTTTGGTCAATTGTACAAATATAAGGCACTTGGATCTACCCCATAATCGTTTCGAGGGTCGCCTTCCCAACTTTAAAGCCAATCTGTCAACACAACTTTCAGTACTTTTGTTACAAGGGAATCAAATATCTGGAACCATCCCTGCTGGAATTGTGAATCTTGTCAACTTAACCTTATTAGATTCAGAGCTGAACTTTCTTGAAGGTATTATTCCATCTGGTATAGGTAAACTTCCCAAGCTTCAAAGATTGTTTTTGGGGGGAAACAAACTTTCAGGACATATACCATCCTCTATAGGAAATCTCACTCTTTTGTATGAACTCCATTTAGAAGCCAACAACTTCAATGCAAGCATTCCTTCCAGTCTTGGAAATTGTAAACATTTACAGTACCTAACCCTTGATCACAATAAGCTACAGGGCCCAATACCCAAACAACTTTTTCATATTTCATCATTATCAATATCTCTTGACTTATCTTATAATTCTCTAGTCGGATCCATACCAATTGAAATTGGCAACTTGAAGAGTCTTTCTACATTAGATATCTCAAAAAACAGGCTGTCTGGAGAAATCCCCTCCTCTATTGGTGGTTGTAATAGTTTGGAACATCTTTATTTAGGTGGTAATTTCCTTGAAGGAACCATTCCACAATCTTTGATTCTTTTGAAGGGGCTTCAAGATCTAGATCTTTCCAACAACAACTTATCAAGTCAAATCCCGAAAGATCTAGAAAACCTTTTAGGTTTACGGAGTTTGAATTTATCTTTCAACAATCTTGAGGGGGAGGTGCCAACAAAAGGAATTTTTGGAAACAAGAGTACAATTTTAGTGAATGGAAATAACAAGCTTTGTGGGGGAATTGCAGAGTTACAATTACCTGCATGCACTACAAAACGAGAAAAGTCCCACGCTTTCAAAAGAGTTTTGGCAATAATCAGTGTGGTTCTTGGTCTTCTTTTCATATCTACCTTTTTTACTCTTTATTGGATAAGAAAATCAAAAAGAAAGACTCCAGCCACATCATTAATTGGTGACCTGTTCTTTAAGCAGATTTCTTACAAAGAGCTCTTTCTAGCTACAGAAGGATTTTCTTCAGCTAATTTCCTAGGTTCTGGTAGTTTTAGCTCTGTATATAAAGGGATCGTCAATGAAGATGAAACAATTGTTGCGGTCAAGGTACTCAACCTTCAAAATTCAAGAGCTTACAAGAGCTTTATGGCTGAATGCAAAGCATTAAGAAATATTCGGCATAGAAATCTTGTCAAGATTTTAACTTCTTGTTCAAGTCTTGATTCAAAAGGAAAAGATTTCAAAGCCCTTGTTTATGAGTTCATGCCCAATGGGAGTCTAGATGTTTGGTTGCATTTTTCGGTGGAGGCACATAATCATTCAAGGAATTTAAGTCTTCTTCAAAGATTAAACATTGCAATTGATGTGGCTTCTGCATTGGATTATCTTCATTATCACTGCTACGTGCCGATTGTTCATTGTGACTTGAAACCAAGCAATGTTCTACTTGATAGTGATATGACTGCCCATGTCAGCGATTTTGGTTTGGCAAGACTACTTTTAGAACTTGACGACAATTCATCTCAAACTCAAACTAGTACCATTGGGATAAAAGGATCTATTGGCTATGCTGCTCCAGGTAACACATACATTATTCAATTTTTTAATAACCCATTTTTTTTTTATATGTTTTTTAAGTTTCTATCAATTTAAGGTAAGAGATTAGTTATTTAGGCACAACAACTTTTCCTCCATAAAGAATATTCATTGATAGGTATGACTCTTTGTATTGTGCACATTCATAGTTCACATTCAAGAAGGGTAACATGCATCTCCTCTTAAAATATGATATAGGTCCCTTAATAGAAACATCACAGCTTTCAAAGTGAAAATATATGAAGATTCCTATGGTCATGTTGCTTACCCTTCTTGGGCAGAATTTATAGAATATCATGCACACCATATAGTAAGTGAATCCATTAATAGTTCATTACATTATATATTTTAGTTAATAATATATTAAATTTGGATTTTATCAACCTAAAAAAAGTCTTAATTTTGCAGATCTACTTGCCCTTTACTTAGTTGTTCGGTAGGGTTGTTAGAAAAAACCCAAGTGACAGTTTAGAAAAAGGACCCAGATCAGGTTTCAAAAGATCCTGTTTATTAGGGTTAGTATTTCAATGCGATGATTAGTTGGATATTCAGATCATGCTATTGGTAGTTAACTAAGTATACCAACACACTTTTCTATCTTAACTATAGTTGATTTTGGTTTTATTCATATCAATTTCAATAAGGAATTGTTTATACTATGATCGCCATTGGATCCTAGTATCTAAATGGATCAAATATAGATTGGATTCCTATTGACATAATCAAGAAAATCATAGTTTCCAAATTAAAGAAATGACCATGCAATTTTCTACTTTTGAATAATGTGTTCACAATTTGCATATTGCATGCTTGTAAGTGATTGTATTATATGAAAAATATGTGAACCTCTAATTATTATAGTAACACTAAGAGGATTCTAAATTTTAGAATATGGCATGGGTGGAAAGGCAACAATACAAGGGGATGTGTTTAGCTACGGGATCCTTTTATTGGAGATGTTCACAGGAAAACGTCCAACAGATAAAATGTTTACTGATGGCTTAAATCTCCACAACTTTGCAAAGGCAGCTTTATCTTTAGACATGATGCAAATTTTAGATCCAACACTTCTACCCAATGAAGAACATGGTGAAGAAATTGAAGAGGAAGCTATCAACCAAGCTGAAGGTCCTAGTCGTAGGATAGACAAATGGCAAGATTGCATAATGTCAATCATTGAAATTGCACTTCAATGCTCTATGGAATCACCAAGAGAACGCATGCACATGAATGATGTTGTAAAGGAACTGCATTCAATCAAGGGAAAATTTCTTGGTTCAAGAACCTATCATTATTGAGCGTCTACTCTTGATTAGAAGGTAATTCTGAATTTCTTACCTTTGTAGTTATTGTAATTTCTTAGCCACATAATGCTCATGGAGAACAGAGAACGTGAAAGTTTTATATCATGCAGCACAGGTTGGCTGATCTAATGTTGTTCACATATGACAATTAAGGTAAAGTATCTTAAGCCCAATCTGTATCAAGGCTATAGTAATTCCTCGACAATTAACTATATTTTGAACTGTTTGTTTTGGAGGTTAGTTAGGCCTAAGAAGGAAAAATTCAAAATGAATGCATGACCCTGAAACTAGGTTAGAGACTCCTTATAGATGAGCACTCTCTCTACGTATGAAGGATCTGAAGGAAAAACACTTTCCAATTTCAATCCTCTAAAGCTAAATTTCCTTCTAATGCCTCTTGGGCACCATAAGTGCTTCAAGTGAAGGAGAGGTCTTATAATTTTTTTCTTGAGCTTCATAATTCCCCTAAAACTAGGATATTTTCATAGGAATCTAGTAAAAAATTTGTTCTTGTATTATGGCAGTCTTTAAAGCTTTTGATGATATTGGAAAATCTGATGTTAGGCATCTACAGCTCTTGTGAGAAATTCCTAAGGCATGTCGATTCAAAATTTGAAAGTAAATAGATTAAAATTATTTCCCCTTACTCTTTTCTGTAATTTCGAAACTGATATGATTCCTTGTTACTCATACATCATCAACTATCTAAAGTATAAAAATTTGTGATTAGCATGCTTATGTTTGTTGCAATTGGATATTATTAAATATGGTCGGAGAGCTTCTCCTGTTGAGGGCAATGCTGAAGGTGGGGAAGTTCGTCCCTGTGTGTTGTGTATTTGTCTCGGTATGTCCAGACATTAATTCTGTATTTGTTTTTTGTTCTTTAATATATCTAATGATCGTTTGGCCAAAAAAAAAAAAAGTTATATTAACTTGGAATAGTGTGGTTTTTAGACAAAAAAATTGTGATCCTAAGAGAATTATCCCCCTTAAACAGGTTGATTTAAATTGAACTTCCATGGGGCATCATCAGCTGGATCACAAGAATCCACTTAAAATGTTTTTTTGGCTTTCAATGTGCAGGTTCAAGATTAGTTATAAGAATGGAAACCAGGGCTCTTCAATAAGGATTGCAACAAGCCAAAAGAATGGATATTGACGAGAAGTTGGTGGAATTTTATATAAAGGAGGCATTGGCCAATTGTTTGATGAAAGACAATTAAATGGGCTGGCCATGCCTCTAATCTCATTACTTTGACATCCATTTATTGTCTTTCTAGCTTCTTTTAGTGTGTACTTATATGAACAACTAATATTGGTAGCTCGCCTGATGGCTACCATTTGTTGTTGGGATAATGTTTGTCAGGTTTGGTATGGCTCTACCTAGTTTTGTGATGTGGTATTTCATAATATGAATGCTTGCAAATAAGAGTTCCTAATTGTAATAAAAATTATCTTTACATGAATAAGATTAAAGAAAAAAAAAAAATGAGAAAGAGCATGAATTTTTATCATGGAATTTCACTTCATTGCAATGCTATAGTGGAAGTCCAAGTGGTGATGGTATTGATTTTAATGCACTCCATGAACATTTGAAGCAACATCCCAAAAAATAGTGGTTTTTTCCCTCTTTTTCTACTAACTACTTGACTTGGTTTATCAGGGTACGCTGGAAGTATGAGAACATAGTATGTTTCTAGAAGGAAATAACTTCATGGGGAAAAGAGTAGGAGAAAGTTGCCACCCAAATTAGGGTTTAAGATCCATCAATATGACTCCAAAATTGACTTTAATGAGGATTGACCAAATCCAAGAGATGTCTACGAGTCAACCTGCGGATCAAAGAAGGATTAGGCAACTCAGTCCATCTTGTGAAACGGATAGGATTCCTCTCGTGGGACCATTCTATGGTCCATGGACTCTATGGAGAGGATCCAGATCCCTTGTGAAACCAGTCTTCCCATTTCCATAGGCTCATCCACCCCTCACCCCATCTCCCACCCCACCCCTACCACAAAAAAAATATAAAGAAATAAATAATAAAATAAATAAAAATCAGTATCCATTTTCTATGATTAACCTAACCTCAAAAAACAGTCTTACACAACAAAATCTAAGTTCAAATTCCCAGTTTAGGTCCGGTTTCAATCCTCTCCAAATTCATGATCAAATTTTGTATTGTCACCATATCTGACTCAAGTTTGCATTTAGGTTGGCTTATCAAACGATGAAACCCCAAATTGATACAGTAACTATCCACAAGTCACTCATGTGTACACAAAATTTGGGTTTCAAATTCCTTGACCATTAAGAGGTCCACATGTTCTATGATTGACAGAGTTTCTGTCCTAAACAGGTTCCTAGGTTCATCCTCACATGAACTTTGTATCGGAATTCCAGATTGAAGAGATTCCCATTCTAACTTAGGTTTCTCAGATTTCAGAATCACAATTATTATCTTCGAACTATGCATTTCACATAGTAGCACGACATGTTGATAAAATAATCTCATAAAGATAACTTGCACTCATCTTTTTTATTTGTATCTTGTATTTTCCAGTTTATTCTAATGGAGATTAACAACATTGTTCACTCCCCAAGTAATGTTCACTCCCCAAGTAAGGAGGGCATTGTCGATAACATGTATGACAGTTTGGTGCAATTACATTCCATGGCTTCAGGAGATCAAGTTCAAACAACACATCACTTGACATGCATCATGCATACACAACATCACATACATACATTTTATATTATAATTTAATCATTTATACCTTAGCATGTATATCACCATTAGGGTTTCTAAACATTTTGGAGTATTACATCAAAGCCCCAAGAAAGCCAAACCCTAATTCTGGATTTCTCAACTAATACACCCGACAATATATGCAAAAATTCTAAGGCAAATAAAATAGAAAAAATCCGATAATAAAATAGAAGAGCAAAAAAATGCTCCCTAGTCATGCAGCCTTTGTGCCAGATAGAGGGGGCGACACCCCTGTTGATACCTATGTGCGCCACCTCATTGCCCTCCAAAATCTATTTCTAAGCACTAACTGTGCGCAAAATCAAAAATCTAGCATATGCTGTAGATATTGTTGGTCCTCTATGGATAGCAACCCCCCCACCACCCTCCAAAAAAAAAAAGAAAAATGGATGCTCAACAATTATCACTAATTATATTGTACTGCAGGAAAAATAGAGAGAATGAAGAGGGAAGGATTATACCTTCATCGGACAAAGCCGGAGTAGAGAACGGTGCCCGGAACTCAGGACAATGGCACAGACACTCTCTTTTCTCAAGTGTGCAAGGAGTCTCAAGTCCAAAAGTCCTTGGAAGCAATTCTATTTTCTGAATAGATTGACATTTACCAAAAAAAAAAAAAAAAAAAAAAAAAAAAAAAAAAAAAAAAAAAGAGAAAGGTAGGAAGTAATTCCTCCATTAGATCAATAGGGTGAACGGACTCCAAGGATCTTTCAATTCATTGGCCACGTAATGGTTGCCTTCATTGCCTTCAGCCATGAATTTAATTTAAAATTAATGGCTACGGTGAGCCATGTCAATAGGTGAGTTTTAGAAATGGAAAGATCAATTGTAGGGTCCAATTCAGTTCTAGGATCAAGAAGTGGGAATTTGGATGGCCAAGATGGGCCAAGGGGGTAGATTCTTGAGCCTTTCAAAGGGTGGAATGCAGGGAACATTCTCCACCCTTGGAAGAAGGCAAAAGATCAGGCTTGGGCAACAAAGTCATAATCTTGTGTGTGTGTGTGTGTGTGTGAGAGAGAGAGAGAGAGAGAGAGAGGTGTCCCAAACTTGTTAGAGTTTGAGGCAACTCATTTGAGTGCTTACATAACAATGCAATTTGGAGCATGTATTCTACCAAAAAAAAAAAAAAAAAAATGGAGCATGGAGAGTGTAGACTCCACTATAATAGTGCAGATCTTCCATCGTATAAAATGGCATGTATTATTCACCATTAGTTGGAAACAAAAATGCCTTTGCACATGAAATTCTAGAGTATCTAACTTCACTATTCTCCTCACTTGTAAGAATGATACAGAACTTTTACAACCAAACATATCTTTATCATCACCTTTCAGAAAGACAGCTAATGAATAAAGCCAAGGAATAAGCAAGGACAAGAAGATATGAACGACGACAGAAGAGAGGGGGAGTGGGTGGGGGGAGTGAAAATCCTGGAAAAGGATATACCCACTTCAAGAAGCAACAAAGAGGAATTTGCAGGCTAGGCAAAGGACTAGAATCACACATGAATGGCAATAAATTTCTCATTTTTCATACATCTTCCTGACAAGGCCCATCCAGTAAATTTCCAGGGGACATCAAATTTTCTCCCTCCCCCACCCCCCTTCTAAAATAAACTGATGAAAAAAAAAAAAGAAACCAAAATATCATTGCAATTGGCCGTTACAGTCTGAGGTGGAGTACCGAGTGGTAACAGCTTGCCATTCATTTCGCAGGTAGAGCCAAGACAATTGGTTTGGACGGTAATCAAATCCATTGCAGTGGAAACTGATGACACCACACACCTCCTATCTGAGTCATTGTTGGGAACTGCCATCATTTTCTCCACCTTGATTTGTGACTGTTTCATCTGATTTAGGTTTTTCATCTATTCCTTGATTTGTGACTATTTCATTCTGTGGTAGGTCTGAGTTAGGTTCATCCATTCCTTGATTTGTCACTGTTTCATCTAGTGGCAGGTCAGATACAGACTTGTCCATTCCTATAAGTAAGCTTCCATTTAAAACCTCATTCTTTCTATTGTTCTCCTCTTCGATTTCTCTCGTGTCTTCTTTAGTCTCAGCATGGGTAAGTGCTTGAGTTTGGGAAATAGATTCTGTCGAAGTTGAGGTAGCCACGCCCAGCCCTTTCGAAAGAGAAACATACTTGAAAACAAGTTGTTTGTAACTATTGAGCAGGTCCTCTACATCATTGATTGTTAGATCCCCAACCTGTGCATACAAGTATCGGTATTCGCTAAATGCTCTGCTCAAATGATCCTCCTTCAAAAGATCAGTAGCACCTTTCTTCTCCAAATCTGGGATTGATAACTTTTTTGTTACCAATAACTGATCTTTTACATCCATTTCTTCCTTATTCTCAAACTTGCGTTCAGATAGTCGAGGTGAAAGATGATGTCTCAACGCAGGAAGGGAACTGTTTCTTTCCTTCCTAGAATTCAAAGTCTGTGGTTTGGGCTCTATGGATTCCATTCTCAGGACATGCCCCCCATCTCTATTACTTTGATTTGATAGTCCTTCTAAATCAGTTGAAAGGCCTGAGAGAAGTGCTTGTGCAGTTTCCATGTTCTTTTCAAACTCAGCTTCGTCCATAGAAATCGATTTTGCGTCGATGTTTGAGATAAATGACTCTGCAGAGAGCATGTTTGTAAAAAAGTAGGCTGCTTCTGAGACTAAGCGTGATTGACGCCTGTATCTTTGTATATACAGCAAATTTGAATGCAATTGTGGAGGATTTGCCTGCATAAGATTATCATTGCAAGGAATTTTATAAATATTATTCCTGAAGTATGAAATCTGGGAGACATTAGGAAAGACAAACTGATGTGACTGTCAAAAGTGCAACTGCTAACTTCCCATTCATCATTATCTCAGCAAACCGGGTTCGGCTAAAATCAATCATGGTTAAATGTATGACAAGCAAAGGTTCTACCAGATTTGCAACCATAGTTGTCAAAGGCGGGAGACTTGGACGACTTGGTTGGTCGCCCTGGTTGGAGTCACCCTGCGTCCAGGACCCCTCCAACACCTTGGGTCGCCTAGATGCCGTGACAACTATGCTTGCAACATGAGCAAATAAATATTTTACGATGCATAATTCCACCAACATGTTGCTATCATGATTTTGGTTCTAAATTCAATTTAGTATTGTTCTAAGTACTTAGAACATATCAAATCTGACAAAATATCTAGAAGTCTTCTTTTTTGAGGGTTTGGTGCGGGAGGCAGGAAGGAGAGAAGTGAGGGTAGGATTTGATCCCAACATCGCTACAACCAATTAAGGCCTTGGCCAGCTGCACTGCTGGCACCTTCAGAAAGTCCTATATGAAAGGGTTCTATCGTGGGGAGCAGAACTTCGGCTGAGGAATATTTGCTTGAGGTGGTTTGGGCATGTACAATGAAGCCACTTACTGTACTGCTAAGGAGGATTTATATGGGATGGAGTAGAGGTGCTAGAAGAATAACAGGTAGACCCAGAATGAAATGGGAAGAAGTGGTTAAAAAGACATGGATGGCTATGGGATAACAACAAAAATTACTGATGAATGGCCAAACAGGATTCATGTAGCCGATCCCACATGTAGAGTTGAGTTACTTGAATAGAATGGTAAAGAGGTTGAAAGTCTAAGCGATGGAGCTTGACTACGAGGGGGGAGGAACTAACAGTTTTTGGGAGCCAACTTGGGAAGTTCCCATCCAACTTTTTAGCATTGGAGTCATTCTATGGAAGACCAGTCCAGCAAGGAATTAAAGTAGCTCAAACTGTGGTAGAAACTTCAGTAGTTGTATGAGTCTTTTCTGTCAATTTGGTTGCATACTCAGCTCTGCATGATCAGTTTAGTGTTTCTCTATTCATTAATAAACACACTAGACCGCTAAAAACTCTTTGATCCCTCCTGTAACTTAGGCAAACCTCTTGTTTGCATTTATTCTTCTTTCCTTTTTAGCCAACTGGTAAACTTCAACTGAACCCTAACTTTCTCTAACTTGCACAACTCTTCATAGCGTGTTCTAATATTCTGCATGGGGTTCTTAAACATAAAACCTCTCATTCCAAGATCAAATCATTCCTATTTGTTTTTCAGTTAAGCATCTATATCCTCATCACTAGTCTTGTACAAAATTAACAAAATAAATAAATAAAAATAAAAAATAACACCAGTTTTGTCAAAACCCTTATTTTCCATCTAATTTTACTCTCTTATCTTTTTTACCTCATAAAGCACATTGATACTTGTGGAAATTCTCCACCTAACTTCCATTCTTCCCCGTCGATTTCGGAGTTGCAGCTCACAGCTCTGCTCTTGCTGTGGATAAATGGCAGAAGGCGGAGTCAACAACCCAAGGTGGATTGCTGTTGATTTTTTTTTTTTTTTTTTTGTTGAATAAGAAATTCATTACCAAGAGGGTAGAAAGGGGGGGAATATACAAGCCCCGAAGGGGAAAATACAAGACTCAAAGGGGAAGCAAACCAAAACCATACAAACAAAACTGCAAAACGCCTAAGTAAAGGGGGTGGGGTAAAGAAGGGAAGGGAGTAGACCCCAATTCCTTGGGGAATCTCTTACAGGGCGATAGTGATAGGGAGATAAGGCCAGCTTAGAGCTAATACCAAAAATGGCATTCCAAATCTAGTCACAGGACCTTGAGTTGGAAGTCCATCTATGAAGATTACGCACTATCCATAAGTGGCTGATGGAAGCACCGAAGGCAAGCTTCCCCGCAATATCAGAAATAGAGTTACCTGAAAAAGTCATGTCAACCCAAATCTATTCTCTTTGAAGGAGAGGCCTTCTTCTGGTGGGCCAGCACTTGGAGAGGAATGAGGACCCTTTTTCCAAACCGAGGAGAAGAAAGGGAAATTAAGAAAAATGATCTGCATTTTTTATTTCATTCCAACAGAGGCATCAAGCAGGGGAGGCTTGGATGTGGCGATAAACGAGTAAGGATTGGGTGGGGAGGCAGTTGGAGAGGGCTCTCTAGACAGTGAAGAAGTGATGAGGAATGTGACCAGCAAAACAAGATAATCTTGTGCCAATGGACGGAGGGACCTCTAGAACGGATCAGATACCAAGCAAAGGAGTTAAATCTACAGGAGGAAGAATGGGACCAAATGACTCTATCAACACCAACACAAGAGGGGGGAGGGAGGACCAAAGGCAAGAAAGGGTCAAAGGGGTCGAGGGAGGGGACCAAGAACCACTGGAGATGTTGGAGGCCATAGGGAGATCTCTGGCCAGATCGGAAGAGTAAACCGATCTGGCTCCTAGAACCGAGAAGAGGACCTTAGAGGGATGCCAGTTGTCTAACCAGAGGAAGGTAAAGGAACCGAGACGATGGAAGTATAAATGGCCCGAATGGCGATGGGTCTGATATTGAGGAGCTGATGCCAAACCTAGGAGGAATTGGAGGAGGGGCAAGAAATCCATAAGGAGTTTTTTTCTAAAGGATAGAGGAATAGGCCCAAGAAACCCAAACGATATTCTGTTCGGAGGCAAGCTTCCAGATGAGCTTCAGGAGGCCTACACAGTTAGCATCTTTGGATCCTACGCAAACCTAGGCCGCCTTCCTGCTTGGGGAGGCAAATAGAGGCCCAACAGATGAGGTGAAGGAATCTAAGGGTATCAAAACTTTTCCAAAGGAACACATCAGAGATTCAACTGCCTTGATGATGGGCAGCTGGAAAATACCAGTCCCATATGGGTAACAAGATTGGAGCACGGACCTAATGAGCTTTAGGCAGCCAGCATAGGAAAGATGTTTGCCTTTCCAAAGTTGGAGTCTTTTCCTGATGTGATCCAACATAGGGGAGCAGTAGTAAGTTGTTGAAATGTCATCTTTTAATATTTAGTATTTTCTACAGTCTTCTGCCATTAGTCAATGACTAACACCATCCAAAAGACAAAATTATTTACTGCCATAGTTTTACTCACCTTCAACCCTAAGCAATTTCATCACCATTATCCAGTCTTTGACCATGAACCAAGCCAGTGTCATAATTGCCATTAAAGCCCACTGATGGTCATGCGCAGATGTGTCAAACGCAAGCTGCATTTTTAGCTTCTTGGTTTTTCCCCAGTGCTCAACCTCACTCGGGACATGCCTTTGTGTGCTTGAGCCAAGGCACAAGTGAAGGCCTTTTTAGGTTAATCTGTGTTTTTTTTTTTTTTCTAACTTCATTCATGTCCTAAACATTTTTGTAATGTTATTTACTTTTCATGAGGGAACATCAATTGAAATATATATTCTCAATGATAGTGTATAACATAGTTTTTAAGGCGGTAAGGCGACGAAGGTGTTTAAGGGTCTTTCGGAGTGCCTTAGCGATAAGGCGGGCATAAAGCGTCGCCTTATTGACTAAAGCGTTCCTGTGTAATTTTTTTATAAAACCAATCTATTTGGCTCAAATCTTAGTTGAATCCTATTACTCATATGTTAAATAAATATTAAAGGTTCATATGCATACCAATGTAAGATATTCATCAAGAAAACAAATCAATAAAGTGAATAAACTAAGTTCATCTTCATCAATCATCATAACATATTAATATATAATATAAATACATAATTATGAAACAAAATTATAAATATAAAGAAAAAAAGACAAAAAATACAAGTATTTATTATACTTACCTCTATAATGCCAAAATGAGTGACTAAGCCCTAAGGTCATCCACTATATTTCTACTCCTGTCAAAGAAGAATAAAGCTCACCGTTGCCGGAGCAAAATGGTCGCCTAGACAAGTGGTTCTTCCTTGTTCCTTGATTCCTTCTCAAAGCCATTTCTTAAAACCCTTGACAAAATCCAAACCCTATTTGTGAATCATGTTTTTGTTTTGTTTGTTTTGATTATTTTTGGTGGAGTAAAGCTGATCCCATACATCTCAAGTGTTAACAAAATCATACACCTACCAACAAAAAATCTATATTTGAAATCTTCATCAAGTAATTTTAAAATGTGTTTAAAAAAAAAAAAAAAAACCATAAGACGGCACTTCACGTAAGGCGGAGCACTGCCTTACCATCTCTAGACCGCATCAGTGCCAAGGCGCTAGAAAGGCGTCGCCTTAGCAGCGCCTTAAAAACTATGGTGTATAATAGTATAATTTGGTTCTTCGTTTTGTTGTTGTTAAAGCTCTAGGGGCAATTATATCCTATCGGGCTCAGTACTTCTTTACTTGTTGTAATAAGTAGGTTAGAGGTATTTTGGTCCCCTAACTTACCACCCTATTTGGACTTATATATATATATGCGGTGTCGCAGGCTGCCTCCCACACACAATTTGGCAGCCTCTCTTCTTCTCCTTTTCTCCTTCTTTCTCTTTCTCTTTGTCTCTTGGTTTGATTATAGATTCTGGTTTGCAACAATTGCCAATCCATATAACCCTAAAAGTCACTAAGTGACAGAAATTAGGTAGTTTCCAGCATAAGAAAGAGAAGAAAATGGTTTTCAAAGACCGACTATGACATCACAGCCAGACAGCCACTTAGCTGTCATTATAGGCCACGGTTAATGTTCATGTGTAGAATCTTTTTAAGTTTCTTTTCTGGTTTTGTTATTAGTTGTCTAGTTAAGCTCGATTAGGTTACTATAAATTCAGTCCTGTTTTGAGTAAGTTTTCCTTTCCTTGTTAGTCCATGATGGGTCTTGGTCTCTCTCATATCAATCTTGTTTGGGTTTCCCAGTCAGACTGGAAGAAGGATAAAATGTATCCGGTCAGATCAAGGAAAGGAATTTACATGGGGAGAATCTTCAGCATACTGCAACAACCATGGCATCAGGACTCGACACTCAGCAGCCAAAACACCTCGACAAAATGGTGTGGTGGAAAGAAGTTCAAGTATGGCAAGGATGATGCTGACTAACAGAAAGGTTGCAAACAAGTTCTGGAAAGAAGCAATCCATGCTACAGTTTATATACAGAAAAGATGCATGTTGAGACCCCATGGGACCAAGACACCTTAAGAGCTGTTGTTTGGCAGAAAGGCTAAAATCAAGTACTTCAAAGTGTCTGGCAGCAGGTGCATCATCAAGAATAACGAGCAAAATCTTAGCAAATTTGAAAACAGAGCAGATGAAAGGATCTTCCTAGGCTATTCTTCCAAGAGTACAAGAGACATGGGAATACAGTTGAAAGCTCAGATGACAGGGTTGATGAGAAGAGGACTACTTCTACAACTAGTGATGCAAATTTCCCCCTTTATGAAGAGTTTGTAAAAGAAGATGAAGCCAATGAATCAATCAAACAATAAACAGTTGAGAATGACGAACAGGAGCATGATGGTGAGACAGGTGATGAAAACTTACCTAGGCAGGGTAAATGGCAGAAGAATCATCCATAACAGCAGATCATTAGAGATCCAAAGGCAAGTGTTCAAACTAGAAGGATGAAGTCTAACCCCAATTCACTTCTATCACAAGTTGAACACAAGTCAATTATTGAAGCAAGTAGAGATGAAAATTAGGTGAAAGCTATAAATGAAGAGCTGGATCAAATAGAGAAGAATGAA
This sequence comes from Macadamia integrifolia, assembly GCF_013358625.1. Classification (NCBI taxonomy): domain Eukaryota; kingdom Viridiplantae; phylum Streptophyta; class Magnoliopsida; order Proteales; family Proteaceae; genus Macadamia; species Macadamia integrifolia. Next base: position 16,015,920 of record NC_056558.1, read on the forward strand.
ACATGGGATTTAGTTCCAAGGCCAGCAGACAACAATATGATAGGAACTAAGTGGGTCTTTAGATACAAGTTGAATGAAGATGGAAAGGTTGTCAGCAACAATGCAAGACTAGTGTGCAAAAGATATGCTCAGCTAGAAGGCATTAATTTTGATGAGAGGTCTGCACCAGTAGCCAGAATTGAGACAATTTGCATGTTCTTGGCATTGGTAGTGTACAAAGTTTTCAAGGTTTATCAGATGGATATGAAGTTGAAAATCTTGAACGGTAACCTTGAGGAAGAGGTCTATATAGAACAACCTGATGGTTTTCAGTTGGGATATGATCATTGTTGAGACTGAGTCACGAGTTGGCGATTTGTCCCAACCATGATTTATATAATTACTTTCCTTTTTAGGTTATATTGTTTCCTAGTTAGGGTTAATTTCTATTTTCCTAATTAGATTAGGTTTTCTTCTTCTATTCTCTTGTTGTACAAGGAACTAGTTACCTTATTAGATTGTAACACATTGGCTAATATATATTCATAGTAAGGGGGACTCGGTAGTCTTACCCTCTTCTTTTCTGGGTAGTCCTACCCTCTTCTCTTCTTATCCCTGTCTCTCTCTCTCTCCTCTATCTCTTATATTAGTCACTGGTTACATCCTGGTTTGTTACAATCATGATATGGTATGCAAATTGAAGAAGCTCTATATGGTTAAAAATAGGAACTAAGGGCATGGTATTCAAGGCTAGATACATATCTACAGAGACTGGGATTTAGGAAAAGGAATGGTGGATATCAATCTCTATGTGATGACTGATGGTGTATACGTTGATGACATTATTTTTGGAAGTCACCATGTTGAGTCATGCAGACAGTTTGCAGAAAGGATGAAAAGTGAATTGGAAATGTCCATGTTTGTGAGCTAACATATTTTCTTGGTTTACAAGTGAACCCAATGGAAAATGGCATATTTATTTCCCAAGTGAAGTATGTCAGAAGATGTTGGAGAGGTTTATGATGGATAGCATGCCAGTGAGCACGCCTATGACCATGGGATCCAAACTCAGTAAAGAGAATGAATCACCATCAGTGGATCTGACACTCTATAGATCAATGATTGGGAGTCTGTTATATCTGATGGCTTCAAGACCAAATATTCTCCAAGCGGCTTGTATTGTTGCAAGGTTTCAATCTTGTCCCAAAGAGACTCAACACAATAGAAGTGAAGAGGATTTCTCCATAACTTAAGGGTACAATAAACTATGTTTTATATCCAAGACATGAGAGCGCATTCTTACAGCATTCTCAGAGGCTGACTGGGCTGGCAGTGTTGATGATAGGAAGAGTACAAGCAGATGATAGGAAGAGTACAAGCAGTGGAGCTTTTCATCTAGGGAAAAGTATTGTAGCTTGGCATAGCAAGAAGCAAGAGTCAGTGTCGTTGTCTACAACAGAGGCAGAATATATAACAGCAATGGCCAATTATACTCAGGTGCTATAGATGAAATGACAGATAGCAGATTTTAGCATTCAGAGTGATGAGCTGGTTTCAATATTGTGTGCCAATATGAGTGCCATCAACATTTCAAAGAATCCAGTCATGACATCGAGGAAGCACATCGATATCAGGTATCATTTGTTGAAGGAGAAAGTAGCAACAAATGAAGTTAGAGTTTGTTCTTAGTTCAGAACAGGTAACTAATATTTTCACCAAGGCACTACCCAGAGATAGCTTTGAGCAGCTCAGAGGCAAGCCTGGGGTAGTCAATCCTCCAGAGCAGTCGATGGCATGTGAATAGGGGGAGCTCAGTGTAATTACTTGTCAATGGCAGTATTATGCCTCATTTTGAAGCCCTTTGTGATTGTTCTCAAAGGGGGTGATGAGCCACATCATTGGCAATCTTCAACGATTTGTAGAGACGTTAGATTTAGGGGGAGTTGTGTGGCTTTGTTCATAGTGATATTCTTGGTGTCAGTGATGTGTTGAGAAGTTGCCAACAATTCCAAAGGGGGAGATTTGTTGGGCATATGAGGCAAAAATTGTTGAGCAGCAGCAGTTAGTGTTAGAATCGTGATAGCAAGCATGATTGAAGAGTTGTCATTGTTTGCAACATCTTGTTCTTGTGAGAACAAACACATAATCACAAATGTGAGTTTGGAGAGCTTGTACGATGAGGTGGATAGAGAGTGGAAAGGATCAAGTTGAAAAATGACCTAGACAGTGTAGGTAAAACAATTTCAGAACACTGGTTTTTGCACTAACATCAACTTACTGTAATTTTTTAGCTGTTTTAGAGGCCGACTCTATTGAAGCTCAAATCACAAATATTGTAGCCCTTCAAGTCCTCTTTCCATTGACTTTGGAATCAGGTAAATTGGAATTTGTACGAGGGAGATATGAGTTGAGCGTTATCTGTCGCGCAGAATTTCTAGAATTCCTGTTTTGCATATGGCATGTCTTTAAGGCCATTTTTTCAAGTCCTCTTTCAGGTGGAACAAGTAGTCATTCCAATATCAGATGAGGGAGATAAGACTATTTTCCCATCAGTGTGCAAAGCAATAGAAGGCCAAACGGGAAAGATGTTGGAAATCTAGAAATCCCAACAGTAGTGCGAGATGAGCTTCCAGCAGTAATGATGAGTTGGCAAGTTGTTAGAAGAATTCAAAATGTTGGAAGATAAGAAATATCAGCAGTAGAGTGAGTGGAAGTGGAGTTTTCGTCCAGCAATATGAGGTTCTAAGTGTTAGAAAATTCTCATCATATTTTCAGTTTCCTAACATCATACGTATGTGAAAATTCTGGGTAGTTGAACTAGAAACTTCCCACTCCTATATTGGTTTCTTGTTTCCCAAGTCTGAAGAATTTTGAATTTCAAGAGGAAAAATATCAAACATATATAAGGGATTTTATTTAGGAGTCTCATGTGTGGAACAAGAAGCAAGTAAAAAAAAAAAAAAAGGAAGGAACAATAATCTTTGGCTGCCGTGATTCTTTTTTAAGTTGTTCCTATATACTTTTATGGTGATCTCAAAAGAGGTGATAGCCACCTCTAGCAGAGGAGAGAAGAGAAGAGAGGGAGATGTTATGATGATTGTTTGATGCCCGTGTCTCTTAGCGAAGTTCAGTAAGAACTGGTTTTCAACGTCTATTGCTGCACAACGGTGAATCAGTAAGGAGAACTCGTCTGCATGTTCTTCCGGTTGTGGTTACCTCAAGGAAGGTAACACGACATCTCCCAAACCCATTTTTCATATTGCTCTAGGATTGTTGATTGCTGAATTTCCTAGTTCACTGATGTAGGGCTGGGTTTGTAATCCTGGTTATAATTGTAATCTCTATCAAGTGGTTGCTTGTTAGTTTGTTTGGTTGTAGCCCTTTGGGTTTCTGGTGAGTGCAAGAACCATTGTAACAGGAGTCGGTGCACCTAGGTTGTTGTAGCGACTGAAATTGTAGTAGCGTGTTGAGAAATATATGAAGCCCTGATTTGGGGCATTGCTCGGTGGACGTAGGCACTCTTGTCGAACCACATAAAGACTTTGTGATGTGGCTGTACTTGCTTATTGTGTTGTATATTGGGAATGTGTTTGTTGCAGAATGGGTGTGCACACTTAGTAGACCTTACTGTGTTTGAGGTGGGGTGTTGCATACGATCATATGCTTGTGATTGGTAAAAAGGTCAGCACCAACCAATCTGTTCGTCAGCAAATTGAGAAAGGGCCATAGTAAAGAAGATTTTTAGTCATTGATTCCCTCCCCCCCCCCCCCCCCCCCCCCTTTTGTTTTTCTCAGTGACAAACTGGGACTATCATATCCCAATTGGCATGTTGAGTTAATCTTCGTTATTATTTTTTTCCTTATTTTGAATTTGTGCAGAGTGTGAAATTGTCAAATGCTAGCTTTCTGGCATGCATTGCAGATTCTAGGGGTAATTCTGTTCTTCCAAATCTGTCCTTTTCATTCAACTTTTATATCTAGCAAACTATTTAGACTTTGTTCTATTTAGAACCAGTGACCTTGGGGCCTGTACCCTCTAAATCTCCCCACCAGGCAATCAAAAATCCTATCCCCAGCTAAATTCCCATATAAACATATTATGATTTTAGTTTTTAAAGATAATGCGGCATTCTTCAATTTTTCAATCAAGTATTATTAGTATGAAAAGGAAAAATAAAGTCTAGGATACCATCACTACAAGTGTAAGCTCCATACTTGCATAATGCATTACAGCAAGGAGTGTCCAGATTACACATCCACATAAATGTTCTTCATACATTTGAAATTTCTTGACACAGTTTCCATGATAACATCCTTCAATTATTTTTTTTGGAAGGTAATTCTGAATGGTTTCAAAATTGTGCACTGAAACAGATAGGCAAAATAATGCACTCCAGTAACAGCAACAAAACAGCTGAAAAAAATCAAAAGCTACATGAGGGGGAAAAACAACAAACTTTTGACACTCTTTAACTACATGTTGACAAATTAAATGTTACAAAATGAGGAAAAAGTATGCATGTAACAAGATATTTGATGTAGATACGCACCCATGAAGCGATCCATACCCATCTGGGTATCCAGCGAGAGATGAACTGAATCCATATTGAGTCCTTAGCCTAGTAGGATTTTAGTAGTTTATTTTATTTCGGAGACTAATATCTTTAGTTTATTTTATTCTATTTATTTTTGAGAAGTTGCATACATAGGACATAGTTAGAGTTGGTTTAGGATTTCTTTCCATGTTAGAGTTTTTCAATTTCCTATTTATATGCTTGTAATCGATTGAGAAAGACAGATGGAAAAGATGAATTGAGTTTGAGTATTTGTGGAGCCAGCGGGCATCAATATTTTGTGATTTAATTCTTTAACACAAATAGCAATATCCTAATTATACCAGTATCACCTTGCTGATCAAGATTTTAAGTGTCGAATCATCCAATCCAGATTGGGATCGGCCTACACCTATCTGATACCTCACAGTATCAGCCAAAGATTGGGCAGAATTCGGGCCAGATCAGGATTGACGCAGCCCATTTCAACTGGGGGGGGCGGGGGTGAAGGAGTATCATACTGCTAACCAAGCAGCAATCTTATAAGTGGAATTCACTGAAACAACAAAGTAGATATGCCATATCGACGGGAAAAATAAAATGTGGATGAGTAAGCTTACCTTTATAGTAACATAAATAAGTACTGGAAGGAATTCATCAGCACCAGGAGGATTCTCATTTGAAGCAATAGAAGCATTTAGCAACAAATTGGTGATGACCTTACAGCAATTGAGAATACAAACAAGTTTGTCCCTTGGAGCCTTGTACATATTAATCTTTTGGAGTTCTTTCTGCGCAAGCTGTGAAAAACAGAATGATGGAACTTCATGAGGGTGGCTAAATATTCACTTAATGGAAAGTCTTATATATATAAAAGAAGCCTGAAAGGCAGCGTGGCCCCTGCTGCCAGACAGAGGGGGGGCGAAATGACTGCCCCTCCCCTCATGAAAGGTAGAAATCTCACTCCTGTTGATGCTTCCACACATGCTTCTATTGGATCCTGCGCTGCCTTTCAGGGACCCTCTCCCATGATATCTATATATCTATATAACTATATATATATATATATATATATAGAGAGAGAGAGAGAGAGAGAGGATATAAGGACAATTCACAATTCAAAATACTGATATACTTTCATATTCCTCTTAGAAATTTTGAAGATCCAATCAAGATAAGAGAAGAAATAATAAACCCAAGAAAACATGGAGAAGTAAAAAAGTACATGATTTTAGAAATTTCACCACAGAACTTCATCAGAATTTGAATTCTTGCTGTTAAAGAATGGACCCTTTGTACAGTGGAGGTACAAAGGGCACATGTGGGGATCAGTGGCATCACTTAGATGCCTCCCTCCAGTCCCATGTTTTCTTCCTTGCCTATTAGTATTAGGAGATATTGATTTGTGTGATGCCACCCTCCAGTCCCATGTTTTCTTCCTTGCCTATTAGTATTAGGAGATATTGATTTGTTTCCTATTTTACTTTGCTACCTAGTTACAATAGTTTCCTAATTGCTTGTAATGTTTTTAGTCATAAATAAGAAAGGCAAGGGAGACTGCTGGTTCACAATCTCGGTTCTCTTCTTTTCTTCTTTGCATATTGTTACACTTGCTAAGTAACAACTAAAAACTACACTCAACTATCTGAAATTTGGATAATATCATTATTATCGGCTATCGTATTGGAAGGGTGATTCTTAAGAGATATGGTTACCAGAGAGACACAAGATACACTAAAGATATGTATTAAACATTTCAGAAACATATAGATATGCTTAGAATACATGCAAAATATATTTTTTTTGAAGCATAATACACCTTAAATGAACATTACTTAGGTTCGACCATACGACGTTAGATAGTTGGACCCAATATCCACCATGTGGCAGATCAGTGAGAGCCCTGGGTTTATGTCAAACATATTTAATTCTAAAGAAGACATATTCTGACATTTGTTATTTGTTTATGTGCAACACTTTGGTACATTGAGATGCATGGAATCACATAAACGTCAGTAAAAAAAAGGGTGTTGAAGCCGATCGAAACACCACAGTCCCACTCCCACACCCTTCCTCTGTGAAAGACCAAGACAATGTATTCCTCTGTGAGAGCTGCGAGCCGGCAATTACGATCTCACCAGCAGTGACCCAACTGGTGCTATGGTAGCGGCGGCTATGGCCGATGCTGCTGCTAACCACGTGTTAACAAACAAATTCGCGTAGAATGCTCGAGTGATCTAACTAATCACACAAACCCTTTATTTATAATAAGCAAAAGAGTCATAAAAGAACTACAAGTTATACCCCAATTACAACTATAACCCCCATCCAGCCGCCCCACTCTAAATAGGGTCGGTGGAAGGGAGAAAGTACCCCAGTGCCCATGCAGTACATTTAAATATATATTCTAACACTCCCCCTCAAGTTGGTGCATAGATATCACACATTCCCAACTTGACTAAAAAAGTGAAACACCTTCCTGACTAACCCTTTAGTGAACACATCAGCTAACTAATCACCAAACTTCACAAAGGGATTACAAATTAAACTAGCACCCAACTTTTCTTTGATGAAGTGTCTGTCAATCTCCACATGTTTGGTACGAGAGTCATGTTGTACTGGATTATGAGCAATAGGCATTGTTATCACAATAGAGCATCACAGGAAGACAAACAGGTACACCAATATCATCTAACAGTGTGCGTAACCACAACTCACAAATCCCTTGTGCTATAGCACAGAACTTTGCTTTAGCACTGGACTTAGCCACCACATTTTGCTTCTTGCTATGCCAGATGACAAGATTCCCACCCACAAAGGTACAATAACCTAAGATGGACTTTCTGTCAGGTGAACCAGCTCAATCAGCATCTGTATAGGCTTCAACTCTGAAATAATCCTGAGGAGATAAAAGGAACCCTTTTCCTAAAGCAATTTTCAAGTACTTCAAGATACGTGTAACTACCTCCATATGGGAAGAATAAGGATCAAGCATAAACTGACTTACCAAGCTAACCACCACAGCAATATCCGACCATGTGTGGGAGTTGATAACGGCCTTTGTCCACAAGTTCACCCTCCGTTTCCTTAAGCTGAGTATTAGCTTCCATGGGAGTATTAGAAAGATGAAAGCCCAACAATCTAGTTTCAGATAACAGATCAAGGATGCACTTCCTCTGAGAAAGAAAGATACCTTTAGAAGACTGAGCAACTTCAATCCCAAGAAAGTACCTTAGTTTTCCAAGATCTTTTATCTCAAACTCTTGACCAAGAAAGCTCTTAAGATGACCAATCTCAACACTGTCATTTACTGTTACCACAATATCATCCACATAGACAATGAGCATAGTAACTCTATCACCAGACCTCTTAATGAACAATGTGTGGCAGCATTGCTCTGCCTGTAACCCACAGAGACCATTGCCTTGTGAAACCTTCCAAATCATGCCCAAGGTGATTGTTTTAACACATAACGAGCACATTTCAACTTGCAGACCTTGCCTTGAGTTCCCTTACTAGGGAATCCTAGTGGAATATCCATGTACACTTCCTCATCGAGCTCTCCATGAAGGAAAGCATTCTTAATGTCAAGTTGTTGGAGATCCCAGCATAGATTTATAGCAAATGAGAGTAAAACTCGCACAGAAGTCAACTTAGCAACCGGTGCAAACAACTCCTTGTAGTCGATTTCATATGTCTTGAGTGAATCCTTTAGTCACCAGCCTCACTTTGTACTTGTCCACTAAGCCATCCAATTTTTGCTTTACCACAAACACCCATTTACACTTGACTGGTCTCTTTCCAGGAGGAAGAGTCACAAGTTCCCATGTATCATTCTTAGGGCTCCATCTCTTCCACCATTGTTGTCTTCCATTTTCCATCTGCAAACGCTTCCTGGCAATTCCGGGTAACACGAACAAAAGAAAGAGCGGACACAAATGCACAATAGGAGGGAGAAAAGAAATCATAAGAGAACATGAGATATGGGGTGTTGAGTACAAGTCATAACACCTTTCCAAAGAACAATAGGTTGGTCAGAAGAAGTTATACTGACGACTTGTTAGGCTCTGGATCTAGAGCTGGCGAAGGGATGTGTAAAGGTGTTATAGTAGTGGTGGTGGTTTGAAGTTGCATGTTTCTGATGTGGCCCCTACAATACACTTAAAGAGTGGAATTATCGATCTGCCTATGAAATTCTTCAATATTACATTGGATAGGAGTCATCTCCCCCTAAGCTGGAATAGTGATCTGTCTCCCCCTGAGCTGGAACATCAATTTTCGTCCCCTCACTCTCTTCAGAGGAGGATGGTAGATACATTAGTGGATCAAGTAGATTTGGCAGATCCAGAGTCACCTCTTCACTATCACTACTTGACTATACTTGAAGAGGCGGCAAGTATTAACCAACAAACTCATGAAACACAACATCAATGGTGACTATAGTACACCAAGTAGGAGGATGGTAACATTTGTATCCTTTCTGTGTAGGGGAATAACCTAGAAACATACACTTGATGCTAAGAGGTTTCAAGTTCCCTAGTGAGTGATGATCTTGAGCATAGCAAACACACCCAAATATTTTGGGAGGAAATAAGAAAGATAAATCCCCTTTTAGAACATCAACAGGAGTCCAGGAATCAAGGACTCAAGTTGGCATGTGGTTGATCAAGTAGGTAGCAGTGAGGACAGCATCACTCCAATACTAAGATGGGACCTGTCTGGAAAAAATCATTAAGCGGGCAATGTCTAGTAAATGCCGGTTCTTAAGTTCAGCTACTCCATTCTAAGTTGGAGTACCAATGCAGCTAGTCTAATGTATAATCCAATAGTCAGAAGGGTACTTTTGAAACTGACCCACCTGTAGAACCCTCCTGTTCGAATGAGGAAGAAGATTCACCATACTATCCATAACCACTAAGATTCACCATACTGTCCATAACCACTACCATGTTGGCATATCCAAATGAACCGGTGCTCTCGAAGGATGGTCCACCGGCATACACACCATACTGCCCCGGATACCATAATGCGATGCAGCTGATCCGGCGCTCTCAAAGCCACTATCACCATGATGTACTTGACTAGGGCTCGAGTCAATGAATTTTGATGCACGCCAATGCCCAAATCCTCCACCTTGTCCCAACCTCATGGATTCTATTATGGCAGACAAACTAGATATATCCATGCTTTGGCCCATCCCAGCTACCTCATCATAAGGCCCGAACCTTTTGCATGGTCCTCAACTATAGCCTCTCTGTTGTCGAGAACCATAATGTTCATCTTACGTGGCATGTGTGAACTCAGTCTCCCCTATGAATCTGACTGGAGATGGTTGTGGAACCATGTCACTTTGCATGGCAGCTAATCTATCCTCTTAAGCTCGCATGGCAGCTAATGTATCACCGTCATCATACCCACCATCCCCATCACCACCACCACCACCACCATCATCATCACATCACCTTGTGTCTGGTCAGGGGACCGAGTGGAATCCAATGAAGGGGACCGATACTCTTCTTCAATTCCAGCACTAGGGTGGGACTCAAATGGAAGTGGTGACTCAGCGTTAATTCTCCCCTCTTCTGACATATATTCTTCCACATCAACACCCATTCCTGAAGCAATTTGATTGCTAGGCCGACCACCAGTTCATCTAAAGTGGCTCACCTCGATCTCTAACCCACTCATAAAGGGGATCTTCATCATCTAACTCAAATTGGAAGATATTGGCAAGCTTGATTGGGGTAGTATCATTCTCCATGCCAAGGCGTATATGCTTTTCTTTCAATCTCATATTATAGTGCACATAGACCTAGCCCGACAACCATGCAACACCCAATCTGTTCCATCTCTTGGAGTGTATGAGGTTGAAAGTACTCCAATTGCGGTCACACGCAGTGGTGGAACATGTCTGAGATAACACGTTAATTGCTACTTTGAACAAGTTGGGTGAGTCTCTTCCATATTGCACCCACCATTCAACTGCATAAAACAATGAGAGACTATTAGGGGGGGCTTCTATGATGGTGCATGGATGAATATGAAAGAAAAGAATAAGGTCATTGGACCAACAAGCAACAATGCTATCTCGACCTGCAACAGCTGCAGCGCGGCCAAAACTCCTAGTTCCATCCCTAAAGGCTTTCATTTGTACGTCGATAATAATGTTGGCAACTTAATATTCATATCCTAGGTTAACAATTGCATCAATTAATAACTTCAACACTCACCTCCGTGTTGATGATATTCTGTGCGGTTGGGTTTGACTCAATCTTCTCCACCACGGTGTGAACTGCATCTATGAGATCAATTCTCAAGCCAAGCCTATGCTTGTATTGATACTTAGGGGTTAGGTAATAAGCTGAAAATACATAAGGTGAATATTGGGTAAGAAAAAGTATATGTTAGTATTAACAAGTTCAAGTAAGATGAATAAAGTAAAACTAACCAGCCTTATGTAGAGGATGCGTGAGCTACCTCTCCCAACGGTCCTTGATTATGGCAAGGAACTTCTTGTTACCCTTTCAGTACACCGCTTCCACCTCCATCTTCATCATTTCAATGGCTGCTCATATGATTGGTAAGGTGGGTTTCTTCTGTGAGTCAACCAACTTCAAGACGCTCACAATCGGATCTAATATCTTCACCACTTTCTTGAGATCCTTCTATAATTTTTCACTAGAAATAGTGGCCTGGGCTGTTTTTCCTCCCTGAGAGTTAGATCCAACCCAATTAAACCACTCCTCAAAAGCAAACATGGATCTCAATCCAGACTTCTTCGTCTCAAAGCTCTTCAAGGCAATATAGTTCATCGCGAACCTTGTCGATCCTGGCCTCACCAAGTCCCCACCACATTTTGTCCTTAACAAGTTCAGAGCAAAACTATGGTTGTACACATATATGGTCACCTGCCTCACTTTTTCTACCACACTTTTTACAATCTTCAAACTTCCCATGTCTTTTAACATGAGATCTATACAATGGGCTACACAAGGAGTCCAAAATAGATGGTACCTTCAATTGTTCATTAGCTTTTCCCCAACTTTCTTGAAGTTGCTCCCATTATCAGTGACAATTTGTACCACATTCTTGACCTTAACATCCTTTACCACCTCTTTCAAGAGGTTGTAGATGTATTTTGCATCTTTCTTCTCACTGGATGCATCAACTAACTTTAGGAAGATTGTCCTTCCATCACAATTCACCATGAAATTGATGATGGACCATCTAGTGGGTCCAATCCATCCATCACACATCACGATCATCCCATAATACTCCCACATTGGCTTCAGATTCTCAATGTAATTTACCAACTCTTTCTTCTGCTTTGGAAAATATACATTATACATCTCATAAGTTGTTGGTCCCTTCACACCTGGACCAGCCCTACCAATCTCATCCAACATGTTTTGGTAATATGACCCTGTGGTCACATTGGCTGGAATGTTATAATAGAAATCCCACTTGGAGAAAGCCATCCCCACTATCTCCTTACCATTGGTCCACACTTGCTTCAATTTTAACCATCTCGAGTCCTGCCTTCGATACAGTGCAGGATCAGATTGGAGAACCTCAACATTACGGTTACGAGGTGTTGGTGGGGATGGGGCTTAGGGCTAGGGCTTGGTCCCTCACACTCTGGGACCTCCTCAATGGAACATCTGGCTCTCTATGTCTCAACCTCCTTTGTAGCTCAGGGTCTTCTTCAACCGCTCAAGATGAACCAACTCCCCTAACCCATTGTACCCGTCTTTCCTCATCAATATCAAGTTGGGCTCTGCTTGCTACAAAAGTCCTCCTCAATTGTTCAACCTCTTGTGCCGTTTGTACATCATCCAAGTTAGGTTCCTCATTGTCATAAATCATAATCTTGCTCCCCCAACTCTAGCAATGTCTCAAGACAAGCATCATGGAATTCATCCCTAACTGCCCTCTTCTCCTTCCTCTTCTGCACCCATCCTTTTAAATGCTCCAACATGCTCCTCTTGATCTCATACACATTCCTGTTCCCACCAACAAGATGCCACTTTAATCTTGTGGCCCCACCGGACATAATTTTTTTCTGGCAATAATTACATTGTGACATCCTCTTATCAGCTGATAGAGATCTCCCATGCAACCATGCAATGTCCCACCTCTATGTCTATCAGCCATTATGCAACACTTAAAATCTTGTTACCCTCTTCCAATGGGTTGTTCTCCTCTGCCTCTGCTTGATCCTTTGTCAAATCCTCTGGCCCTGTCGTCCCATGGCATAATCTCATCTGGTTCAAAGGCTATATTCCCCATCACAACTTCACCACATAGACATGTCTCTCCAACTGCATTCCTACGCAGTCATTCCTTATCCGCCGTCACATCCCCATCAATCCGACATGTTGCCTCCATCCCGTCGGTCAAGAGGATATCTCCCACCTCTTCTTCTATTGTCTCCTTTCCTCCTTGGTTTGAAAAACTGTCCTTGCTCATTGCTGGCCTTCTCCTAGGTCAATTCTCCCTTTTGATAGGGAACGTATTTGGGTTGACATGACATTTGCTGGATCCTCCATCTGCGACACTATTGGTAAGTTAGCTTTCTCCACTACCATTACCCATCTTCGGATGGAGCGTAACATTCGTAGATGGTCTTCCAACTCCCGCTCCCTGGATAGGATTTGCAAAGCCATCTTCTTTAATGTTACCTAAAAAATCCAATCCCTCCATTCCTTTCACTCCCGGGCGATCCCCTATTCCACTATAAATGATCACATAATCTCTTCCTGGAACCTTATGCTAGCCCCTCCTGTCACACCCTACCTCCAATAGGCTAAGGTATGCGGCACTGGACATTTCACCATATCCAGTCAGCCTGTTTCTCCAGGATCTAGACTAGGGCAGATCATAACACCACAATTACACTACGAAAGATAGAGTTTATATACATATGCACAGTCTAGCAAAAAAAATATCTTACATAAACTTCAGTGACAACTAAGTGATAAGATATATTTACAATTATTCAAATGAGAGTTACATACCTTACAAAAAGAGAATATTCACAGTTTACAGTATCTCAGTAGTAGACTATATACATCAGAGTATGCATCAATAGGAATATATACACAAAAAGATATAGGAATAGTCCATCCTACTCCTCAGAAGACTGGCCTTCATAGGCGCAGTCGTCACATTCACAGGCGGGTCTGTGGGTCTGTGATCGAGTTCATCTTCTGAAATATGGGCCATGTGATCCATGGCCATTGTCTCATAATCAATGCCGGGAGTCGGCAGAATACCGCCTTCGTTATCTATAGGATCAAAGGAAAGGGGGTGAGCACTGGTAATGCTCAATGAGGGGTGGGGGAGAACAAGCACACACATCCATATGCAATGCATGCTCCACAGATAGAAAATGATGCTCATGCATGCTCCACACATAGAGAATGATGCTCATGAGTCCATTTAATTAACTATACAAAATTCATAAACCATTACTAGGTCTCATCACCTATAGGTATAAGTGCTACCAACGTAGGTGGCATACCCTACCCTGTACGTTGGGCCTCAGGTATACAAGCTACGCCGCAGGTAGGAGCCAGCCAATGCCAGTACGGGTCCCAGGCCACACCGGCTAACCCCTAAAAGGTAACCCCGTATCATAAATATATTCACAGGCATACAGTACGTCGTATCCTGTCTCACATCAATAATTGATACCACACATCTCATCACAAGTGCACTGCTGATCAGGCAGCTACATAATTCAGGATTAGTCCGTACCTAACCCCCTACGGACAAGGGGTGTAACACTTGGGATTGTGATACCTAACCCAGCATTCTAAATGATGCACAGCCAATCATTGCAATCACACATACAAACATGGGCACCTGCACGTGACCCATCTCACCTGTCTTACCTTTCACATTTCCATTCCATCCCATTCCATCACAATAGTACCATGAAAGAATCAATGTAGGTAAATGTATATGCACATACACAAGCAATTTAATGCATAAACAAGATTAAACAAACACACCAAAAGAATGGGGGGGTTGAGAAGGGCACCCACTCACCTTGGTATTTAATTTTTGCAAGTTCACTTCTTGGATTTAAGAAAATTGCCACACTGTCACTTATGTTCCCTATTCAACAGATATTTAAATCATTAGGTACATCACACATTCCTACATTTTATCCACTTGCTTTAAGTATAACATTCCCATACCCAACCTATAGAGGTCTTTGTCTGTTCCTTCCTATATACATATTGATTCCTTGATTTCTTAAACATTTTCTATAGTAGAATTAGATATAGAGAATCACTAATAGATCCTCATTGGATGAAGGGATTTCATCCATACTTACAGTCCTCGAGGTCATATGAAATTCCAAACAATAGACCCTACAGTCATGGGTTATGTTTCTCATTAATTCTTATATATACAAATTCAAACTTATGTCCAAAGGTCTAATAACCTGTTACACAGCCCATTTGGCTTCGAGAACCCTAATCGGTGGGTTACCTGGGTCAAAACCGGCTGGTTGGTCGGGACCTGTCGGCTGCTCCTTTTATTTTGCAGAATCTGATTCTACCTTTTCCATACTCTGTACCATGGTTGTTGTAGTGCCCGAATTGCATCAATTTTTCATTCTGAATTTCCAATACTTATCTTAGGTCAGTAAGGTAAAGGTTAATTGCCAAGTTGATCCAATTTTGGGTTTCAATTTATTACACCCAAAACTGATATAGTCCAATTCTGCAGGAATAGTTTAGGAATTTAAAGAGATCTGCAGAATTAGGGTATTTCTCATGCATTGGCCATCAATTTGAGATGAACATTTATAAGTAATAACCTAACCTAATTAATTCAGCCCCTATTGCATAATTCCAGCTTGAATAAAATTATGTTCCTAGGGTTTTGGCAGAATTTCCACCAAATCAACCCTATTCCAGCCCTTATTGCATAATCCCTACTGAAAAAGAAGTAGTCCTATGTTCTAGGGTTTAGCAGGGATAGGGTTTTTTTTACCAGTTGGGTCCCCAATAGCCCATAGAAATTAGGGCTTTCTTTACTGGGCAGTTATTCTACTCACAGGGATTCCCTGGCAGTAAACAATTGGGTAAAACCCTAACCCTAGCTGCCCAATCTACATGAAATTACCTAATTAACCCTGATGCAGTAGTAAATTCATTTACCTGGGTGCAGAGTTGATCTAGGAGCAGCCTGAGATGAGTGAGTTCCCTCCTCACTTCTCTTTCATCCACTTCTTCCTTCTCTTTCCTTCTTCTCCTTTCTTTCTTTTTCTCCACACTGTTACAGCAGCCACGATTTTTATGAAATCTCAGCCCATTATTCCTTATATATAAGGCAGCCCCAAGGGTCTATTTGGCTGGCCCTCCTAAATTATTACTAAGGTCTGTTTAGCTGCCCTCTTAAGTCATTATAACTAAGGTTTGTTTGGCTGCCCTCTTTTATTTCCATATAATTCCATATAAATTATATATATAGTAGTTTATAAATTCATTTCCTCCCATTTATTTATTAGTATAAAGTATGCATTTCATGCCTCATTTAAGTCTCTTCCTATAGGGGTATAATGGAAATTTTGCACAGCAGAGGTGGGCTTCACAGTGTAAAACCCAAAAATTACATTCTGCTAGGAAAAATTGGCTGGCCGGTTTTGGACCTACCAGTTTGGGTGCAATCATACCAGCACTAATGCACCAAATCCCATAAAACTCCGTAGTTAAGCGTGCTTGGGTGAGAGTAGTATTAGGATGGGTGACCCCCTGGGAAGTCCTCATGTCGCATCTTTTTCTTTTTTTTTTTTCCTACTATACTTAGTCTTGTAATTAAACTTAACTCTTTGTCCACACCTCCTTATGAGTTCCCTAATGATGTTGGCAGGCTGAACAGCAGCAGGTGGGGTCACTTCTGCCTTCTTGGCACTCTAGAGCTGCCAACCATGCCAACATAGGCTTTCTCTGTTTTTTCTTCTTGCCTATCCACAAGTAGGTATATAAATATCAGATTAGGGTGTTACCATAGTTGTCACGGCGTCAAATCGATCCAAGGCGCTGGAGGGTTGGCTAATCAATTTGACGATGAATCGCCCATTATGGCATTGCCATGGCGGTCAAATCGTCCATGTGTCATTTTTTAGTTTCCCTATTTTCTAAAGTTATTTAGTATGCTACTTTTTTATTTTCCCTATTCTCTAAAGTTATTTAGCATGCTACAAGCCTACAATATATAACCTATAACATATAAAACTAACATTAAGCAACATCAAATCATCAAAAATCAACATAGCCCTATCAAAATCACCTTGCATTTTACAAAAAATCGACCGCCTAGTGAATCAGGCGTGACCTGGCATTCATGGCGGTGCCATAGCGACGCCTATCAGCCAATGGCTACCGCCATTTGTGAGTCACGTAAATCGTAGCACTGCCATGAACTTCTTTTTCCGCTAGGATGCCAAATTGCCGCCTTGGCGACGCCTAGGCGCCGCTATGACAACTATGGGTGTTACACCTCCCCCTACCTCTTGACCACATTTCTTCCCCTCTGTTGTGGCTTTGGTTGTCGGTTATTTCATATTGGCTTCATGTTGGTTGCTTTTTTTTTTTTTTTTCTTTCTTTTAGTTGCTTTTTGCTTTGTTCCCCTTGGGATTCGCTTCTCCTTGTTGGCTTAAGCCTCCCCTCCGCCCTTGTAGACACCCAATTTTATTTCCCCTTGTATTTTCTCTTCTCTTTGGGTATAAATTTATTTATTCATCCAAAAAAAAAAATCTTGTTACAAACCCTGTTCTAACAAAAAAGAGACCAATTATAAACATATATGCATCCATATTGACTCATAAAAACAATTAAAGATAATTGTAAATTCCTAACAAAGCACTATATTTTTTTCCTATTTAAAAATATTTATTTAATTAATAAATAATGACTAATTAAGAAACATCACATTAGTGCACAAACATGATTGTAAATGCATTTGTAAAACATTCAATAAATTTCTTGAATTTTCAAACCATAATAGACAAATTTTCGTAATTATTTACATTTTTTAAATAATTTCAGAATATATTTAATGAAATTTTGAAATTTTAAAATAAAAAAAATTAAAAAAAAATTAAAAAAAAAACCTTAAACCTTCAAGTTGTAGATTGACTGATGGTGTTCAACATATATTAAGTTGAACACCTAAGACCAAGTATTAACCCATTTAAAAAAAAAAATATGTTGTACGTAAATGCATTTTTAAAAAAAGAAGAAAAAAAAATTAACATGCAAAAAAAATTTGACCACCGTAAATGCGTAGATCGGGTCCTCCTAAGCAACATGTAAAAAAATTACATGATTCTACCCTATTTACTAACATATTATATAAAAAAAATATTTTTTTTAGGAAAGTTGGGACTTACCTTTTTGGTCCAAGATGCCTTTCTTGTGTAGATGAAGCACTAATCACCCTTAGATTCAAGTTTAGTAGTTAAAAAATGAAAATCTCCACTTTTCCCCAAGCTTCCCACACTTGGGAGAAAAATGCAGAAGAGAAGGTCAACATCTGCTGAAACCAGTGAATGGTTTTTGTTTGAAATAACTTAAATGGGACCTGGTTCAACCCAAATGGTCGAACCAAGCCGAAAATTCCCATGTTTCGACCGAAACATGGGAAATATGGTCGAAACAGGTGATTTTTTAAAGTCACCAGAGGTTTTGCTTCTACCCCTGGCGATACCTGCGAAACATACGAAATTTCCAAATTCGCATGTTTCACGAGAGTTCTCAAACCATGGGTCTTTCACCACATGTTGTCTCCCACAGGAACTGACTCACTCAGCATTCCAGCGTAAAGCTAGGTTTTTCTTTTTTTTTTTTCAACATCCAAAACCGATGGGGAACGTCCCTCTTTCTTGTATTTATAAAACAAATCACTACAAAGCTGGACTCTACCATGCATAAGTCATAGGCTGCCAAATCCAATCTAGATTCCCCCCTTACAAAATAGAAACCCAAACAAATAGAAAATCCTAATTGTTAATTACTAGCTAACAATTACAAGGAAATAGTAAGTTATTGAAATAGAAACTAAATTATAGCAGTATTATGATAGGATCTTCTTCCACTCGATATCCCCAACAATGGGGCCCCCAAGATCTCCTAGATTATCCCCATGCAAGGTAGCTTCAATCTCTTGAAATACCTCCCACGCAATGGCCAGGATGGGCCCCACCAGATCTGGAAAATATCTTCCAAGTTCTCCCATGAAAGCTGTCCATCAGGCCCACTATAGCTGTCAAAATCTCACCTTTAGAACTGTTGTTCGATGGCTATCTTGGGCACAAAGCCACAAACTTGGACTTAACCAAGGTTTAAAACCCCAAAACATGGCCCCAAATATGGGCCTGTCTAGGAATTAAATCAAGAGCCTTATACTGCATCAGCTGTCTTCCTTCTTCCTCCACCTCGGTTTTTTATTTCTGTTTTGGAGAGGCATATCGAGGGTATTGACCATATAGGCAGGACCAGCACTAAGTAATGCCCCTTTTATATTGATATACCACATAGGTACTGTATCGAACATCTATCGACTGTATCAGTAGTTCAGCACCATCTCTCTCTCTCTCTCTCTCTCTCTCTCTCGATATATATATATATATATAATATAATATAATATAATATAACTTTTGCTTTTAAGCATTATATAATATCAAGACCTTCTGATACCAATATGTATCAGCCGATATAGTCCGATGCAGTCTTATATGATACAATACAATACTTTAAACCCCTTGGACAATATTCATGTCTAAACATATGCTAACACATAATTTTCATGATTCTTGCAAACTATGACTCAACTCAACAAAGCCTTATGCCAAGTAAATGGGTACAGCTACAAGGATCCTATTTCACCATTCAACTCTATTCAAAGCCACAATTTGTGTCAACCCTCATTCTTGCTCACTAACGTAACAATGTTTTTATATCGTAAACTCATATAAGCTACACTGTTTTAGAAAAGTCTCATGTATCATATAAAAGGTGGAAACTACTTTAAAACCTGATAAACTTGTATAATTAATTGTAAAACAAGATAAAAATGACACCACATAGATCATCTAAATATACACACACACACACATGTTATTAAAAGTTAAAACTGGAACAGGCATTAGAGTTATACTGTTACAGCCTGTAGTCGGTGGTAAGGATTTAAAATTCAGGATCCAGGATCAGATTGGACTCCACCAGTCTTGACCAGCCAACACAATCCTACATTTACTCAGCCCACCATGGCTGATTCTGACCAAAAAACAGCAGAAATGGGCATGATCAACTGATTTTGGGGGGAGATGGTATTGGATGCTGGATTAGGCTCTGCCAATCCCAAGTTGACAAGTTAGCTAATCCAACACCAATTCTTGAAACATGGTCACTGGTCCAACAGTCGAACTGTCCAAATGATCTGATCTGGCTAAGATATGATGTGCCTTATAATTTTTATTATATACTATTACTTTCAGGAAACAACCACAAGCAAGGAGCCTGCAGCAGTGGATAAGTTGGCTGCATCACTCCTCAAGTATCTTTGGTCAGAAACTTGGCCCCTGTGCAATATTCACACTGCCTGGTAAGAACAATCTGAATGGTCCAATGTTTAGATGGTCCATTGATAACTCAATGGTCCTGTGAGGGGTACAGGGGACTGTCTTGTCCTGGAAGGAACACTTTGGTTTGTGAAATACACCGAATATGGCTCAAATAAAATGTTAGTTAAAATCATGAAAGAATCTACCACTTGTTAATAGATCTGAACTTGCAGTAAAACTGCAGTCTAATGCGAAAGACAATTAGACAAACTCGCTGAAATAAGTTTTTTACATTGAGCTCTCCTTAACTCACCAGCCACGATGTTTCATTTTGGAAAGTCGGCTTGATATCCAAATTTTCTGGCCGAATGAACTGTTGTATTAAAGCCATCTTCTCAGAAAGTTGCTCATCGCATTTTACATCTTCTGGAAGTGAGGCAAATACACGGGTAAATAATTTTGTCATAACATATTTTTCCAGTCCCTGCAATTGAAACAAATCATGCATGTTATACATGGAAAGAAAAATTCATTATTGAAGATAACAAAATTCCCACACTAAAAACCATTAACAATTTCGCACAATACAAAGACAACATGGAAGTCCTGAGAAATTGAAAGAGAAATAACAACAATAATATTAATTATTCATCCCATGTGGAGTACACATAGAGGCACCATTTCATAGCCAGCCACATTGCATACAGTATTGTGCATGGGCATCCACGACTACTCCCCCATTTCATAGCCAGCCACATTGCATACAGTATTGTGCATGGGCATCCACGACTACTCCCCCCCCCCCTTTTTTTATTTTCCACTTTCATTAAGAAAGATACTCCCTCTATCCCACAATGACTGCCCGTTTGAAAAAGCACAAAGTTCAAAAGGGAGGGGGCTAGGGCGATGGTTATTGTTATGTGTGTCTCAAATTCTTGACCCCTTTTTTTTATATTGACCCACTCCGAAAAAATTTGGTGGCAACCCGAATGGGATTTTTTCCGAGGTCTATGATGGTACCAGAGGGTACGACCCAATTGGCCGCAACCCAATGGATCGAACCGACTTGCAGGAGTATTTATATATTACAATGTCTTGTTGTAAGCAAGTGAGATTTGGGGGGCGACTGTTCTTGCCGCGAGTTTGGGTGTTCTTAAAATATCTCCATTGTAGTTTTTCTTCCAATATAGTGAATCATCTTCTTCTTAGCCCGAAGACGTAGCACATCACATCAATGTGTGAAACTCGTTACATCTCTGTGTCATCTTAACAAATATGTTTATTTTCTTTCTTTGGTGTTTGTTCTAATACTTTTGGCATCAAAAACAATTCTCTCAACTCAGCCTTATCCGAACTGATTGGGCCCTGGGGTCAATCACATGGATCATATTTCTCCAATCCGCTCTATTCAAAGCCATACAAGATTCCAATCCTAAGCTATACATGTCTTTCGTCGCCACTTCTCCTATGGTTATTTTAGGCCTACCTCTAGCTCTTTTAGCTCCCTCAATTTGAAATAAATCACTTCTCCGAATTGAAGCATTCAAAGGCCTCCATTGCACATGCCCATGCCACCTTAGACGAATGTCTCACAACTTATCATGAATAGGGACAACGCCCAAGTTTGCTCTAATTTGTTCATTCTTTATTTTGTCTTTTATAGTTTTACCACTCATCCATCGCAACATCCTCATTTCATCCACATGAAGTTTGTTTAAATGTTTTTTCTTTACTGCTGAACATGCAGCCCCATACGTCATTGCTGGTCATATAATTGTTCTATAAAATGTCCCTCTGAGTTGTAAAGGGATATGTCAATCACACAATACTCTAGATGCACCCCTCCATTTCATCCACCCTATTCTAACTCTTTGTATAACATCATCATCTATTTCTTCTTCTTTATTCATGATTGAACCTAAGTATCTAAAGTTATCACCTTCGCTATAACTCCCTATCATCAATCTTTACCACCCCACTCTCAATCCTATTGTTACTAAAGTCATACGTTATATACTATGTTTTTCTTCCACCTATCTTAAAACCTTTCGACTCCAAGGTTGATCTCCATAAATCCATCTTTGCATTTATCCCAGCATTTGTAATCCACCAAAACAATATCATCAGTGAAAAAGCATACACAAATGGATACGAACTTGTCTATGGTCAACCCATCTATGATTAGTGTAAACAAATAAGGGGTTTAGAGCTGAACCTTTGTGTAATCCAACCACTATTGGCAATTCACTAGCCGCCACCCCCTCACAGTTTTTACACTAGTCACTACATTATGATACATATCCTTAATTATGTCCACGTATTTACTCGAAGCATTTTTCTTCTCTAAAACTTGCCAAATTAACTCTCTAGGAACTCTATCATAGGCTTTTTTAAAATCAAGACCATATGAAGATCCTTCCTCTATGCTTTAAATCTTTCTATTAGTTTCCTTAACAAATAAATAGCTTATGTGGTTTATCTCCCTAGCACAAAACCAAATTGGTTATCCGAAATATTATTTTCTTATCTTAGGCGAGCTTCAATCAATTATTTTCCATAATTTCATAGAATGGCTCATGAGTTTAATTCCTTTATAACTATTACAACTTTGAATATCACTTTCATTTTTATAAATCAGTACTACAATGCTTCTTCTCCATTCATCCGGAGTTTTCCTTGTGCTCAAAATCTTATTAAATAACCTAGTTAGCCACGCTAATCCACAAAATCCTACACTCTTCCAAACCTCAATTGGGATACCATCGAACCTACTACATTACCTCTTTTCATTTTTTTCAAGGCTTCTTCTATTTCAGCCACCCTAAACTTCCATATATATCTATGATTTGTAGTTTATTGATGGTTATTATACCCTTCTAAGATACAACTACTTATATTAGTTTCACTTAGTAAAACTGTAGAAATAATTAGTCCACCTCTCTTTAGTCTCCTTATCGTTTATTACAATATTGCCATCCTCACTCTTAATACATCCAACATGGTTGAAATCTTTACTCTTTCCTTCCCTGAGAAGTTTGGCTAGATTATAGATACATTATTCCCCTCCCTTGTGCCTAACTTGTTATAGAAATCCTCATATTTCGTAGCCCTTGCTTTTCCGTTTATCTTCTTAACTTCGTTTCTATTGGATTTATATCTTTTGAAACCACGTCATCTTTTTTCCTTTGCCAAGTTTTAAAACTGGATTTTTTAGCCTTAATTGCTGCTTGAACTTTCTCACCCCACCACCAAGTCTCCCTAGATGAGTTTCGTATTCTTTTAGATTCACCTAGAACATCTTTAGTTGTATTTCGAATATAAGCAATCATCATGTTCCACATTAGATAATGAATTATAAGAAACTACATGAGATATAGGATGTTGAGTACAAGTTCTACTACGTTCAAGAACACACTGGGAATAGATTTAACTTGATGCTTTTTTTATTCCTTGGTTCTCAAGAGTCAAGACTACTGTTTGTAAAAATTGAAACGAAGGTGGAATTGTTTTGGCCTGGGGCCTGGGCAATGAACATCAGGTTGTTATTCTGACCATAAACAGCATCGCCTGTAAAATTTAATGTGTTATTCAGGCTTGGGAGGTAATGATCCAAACAATCCACCTGCTGTCCCTCAAACTCTTAAAACCACTATTCAAAACTCGTCAAATCTGCTTGCTAAACGGTGTATACCGCTATATGCAGCAAAGCAGTGATTACATAGTACCTGAAGGTCCATTGCATTGGATGTGTCATGCATTACCTCCTACAGGAGAAATAATTTGGACCTTTTGTATCCCTCGATTGTTTGTTAAATAGTAGTACCCAATGGTAACATGGCCTCAATGCTCAACCTTCAAAATTCGATATCTATTTCAATTATTTTTATGAAAGGATGGAAAGATACAAAATATTAGCTTGGTTGTTTTGATGATGAAGAATTACTTTATGAACCTTACTTCATAACATGGCGAATTGGAGGAGAGGACAAATTCTCAGAAAATCGCTTGAGCCCAGAAAAAATTGTACAAACAGTAAAGAAGTTGCACTTTTATAACTAAAAGAAGAAAGATTCCCTGATAATCTATTGGTTAGAAAGGCCTTTGATACACACAGAGACAAGTTGGATAAAGCAATATCCTCATAGAAAGAGATGCAATAGAATAAAAAATGTAAAATAGCTCACTTCACCAGCACTCTCCAGCTCCTCCTCTGAGCAACCAGCCCAAAGTGAATGAGCCCTGAAAGCCCCTTCCATGTTGAAAAGGAACTCCTGTACAGCAACACTATCCTTGTCTGGATCAGGTGGATTGTTTGAAAATGACACAATAAAGCTGCCAAGTGGGCAATATTTAGATTCAAAGCTTTGTGCACATTTAGTTTACAATTGCAAAGAGTAAACTTAAAAAATTAAGACTATATGGCCTCATATCAATATATAACAATATAATAAGTAAGAAATATGGGAATTGATTCCATTAGACTGGACTCATCTAAGACCTTCCATTACTGTGTCATAATGGAATAAATTTATTGGTGGCATTTACAACATATCACAAACTTATTTCAGTCAGGGCAGTCTCAAGTGGGACCAGTCTCATTTATCTCTTCCAAGAACATTAAGCTCAGGAGATAGACATTAGCATGAAAGAGAAGTAACAAAAACACAACAATAACAATGACACGTTCTCTACCATAGAATTCGGCCTTCGGAGTCAACCTGGCAGCTTCTATGAGGAAGGCTGCGCAAAGGAGGCTCGAGAACAAAAACACAACTATAACAATGACACATGGTTTCTAATTAACCTGAATCACTTAGGCTCTTCTTATTTCAACATAAAATTCTTTTCCTGGAAAATAAATACTATTGATAAATTTATTTTATGTTTCCTTCCAGTTTTCATTTTCTTGCTTGGACATGGCAAGGAAGCACAAGTACATTTGGCCATGACTAAGTGAGACAAGAATCCAGCCTTATTATATGGGACGGAGTCACCACGGGCGCCAAATATCTCAATATACTGCCATTATATTGGGAAAACAACATCCTGAAGTTTAAAATGGATGTTTATTTCCAACTCTTTGTATTGCAATTGAGTAAAACATCCACCCCGCTTTAATCCTTATGGCCTATAGCACAATCCAAGGAACCAGAGTGCATCAAAAAAATAAACATGTGGAACAAAAGTATCATCTCATCAAGGAGATAATACAACATGGTGATATTTATATTGCCAAGGTTGACATTACAAAAAATCTCTCAGATCCCTTGACTAAGGGATTGGCACAAAATGTACTTGATAAACATGTTGAGAACATCGGTATTAAACTTATAGGACATTGGCTTTAACATGCAAGTGGAAGATTGTTGGATTTATGTGTCCATCAAACCCAATTTTGTATAAATTAAATTAATTTTCATTATTTCATTATGGGCGATGATTAAATGTCCTAAGGTTAGACCTTAAACTGTTTGTGACTAGGGACAGAATTAGACATTTTGTTTGTATTGTTGTCACATTGTATATTTTTTAAATGTGATTCGAAAATATAAATGTGAACATTCATATTTTATATCGAATTGGATCACCTAAGAATGTCTTGCAAGGACTATTGTCAATTGTTTAAAAAACAAAACTCTCTGAGATAGTTTTTTTGGCCCCTAGACCTGAGAGGTCCTTATTGTTGCAATTGGACTTTGTGCATTTTGGTGTACTAAAGGTTGATGCCTCCCTGCCTATATATTAGTGTACTGAATTCACAATGTTCATCTGTGAATGGGAGATATTCTCAACATGAAATCCACTTCCCAAATAGGGTGAATAACTTCAGAGAGATATCCAACTGAGATTGGATGAAATTCTAAGCTAGGTGGTAGTTTTGTAAATATCTTACAGAAGCATTTAAAATGTTATTATTTATTTAATACTTATATTTAAGGTGATTTACAAAAGTTATATGTCCAATCAATTATCGAGATTTTCGGACTAAGCTGTTGTGACAAATTAGGGTTTTTAAACATGATTCATTACATGCCCGTAAACCCATCATGCAATATTGTTAAGTGAAGAGAGAGACTAAAATGTAACTAATTCAATCATTTGGTCAATATTGGATCAAACAATAGGGGGCTGTAGAACTGACCTCTTTTTTATTGATTCAATACAATAGGGGAAAAGATCGTACTATTCCCCACCAAGACGACACTCTCAATGGAAACTCTGTGCATTGGGCATACCTCTTCCGTGTGTCTTTCTCATGGCAAGAACAAAACAATAGGAAAAGGCCCGGCCAACCTGCCCTGGGCTCAAGGGCAAGTCATGCGAGAGTGCGTCGAAAGGCTTCCATTCCCATTCTTGGTTTGGGGGGCTTTGAGGCCCCTCTCAATCTTATTTGTAAAAGAGAAATGGGTTTTATTGATATCCACCCTGGAGTGTACTTATAAGTAAATAATTTTATTTGCTTGGATAGAGTTGTACTCACAATTAAATATGTGTATTTACTCAAGTGGAGTTAGACTCTTATCTAACAACCTAGGTAGGATCACCCAATATGATCCCACCACTTGGCATGTGAGTTCTTCAACAAATTAGGGTTTTAAAGTTATAAATAAGCAACTTCTGGGAGGGTGAAATAACAGCCTAAAACCATGGGAGCATGTTATAGTCTTCCTGCGATTTTGAAAGTTTCTCTATCTCCTCCATTATCTTCTTCGCTAAGAAATTTGGATTTTGAACCCTAGTACGTGTGAGTGACTTTGCTACTTGAGTTCTCGTTCAAGCATTGATCGGGAGAACCCGTTCAAATGCAAGGAGAAGAGTGACCAATAGGTATATTACTTTAGAGGTATTGCGCTTGTGGTACCAAAGGGTAACACTAAACCCTAGTTTCTATTCAGTCCAAATACCCTAATGCATGCCAGGATTGATTCATGGATTCGGGATCATTCCCCCTTCAGTTAAGTGGGTCAGGTACTCATGAAAAAAATAGGAAGTCCCACATTAGAAAGTTGGTTCCATTTATTTTATCAGATTTTGAGGTTTGTAAGCTCTGTACAATTTGGATGTTGGAAGGAAGATTTAAAAGATGAAACTTGTGTCTCTTCCTTTTGGCTGTGACGAGGTTTTTATGTTGTCATGCTGTTATTTTGCTGCTGTCCTCTGTGCCGATACTTATTTGTTGCTACTCTCTCATACTGTTTTCTTCTATTATTTTTTCTACCTTTTGGTAAAGTTATAGGTCAAAAACCTAGAGCAGCACCTTGTCCCTGATCTTTCCCTAGTTTCTTTTACTCCATTAAATCCTGATCTTTTACAATCCATTAGTCCATTACCACCATGATTTCCTAGCAGTTCAGCCATAGATCTTTGAAACCTTAGGCTGTCCTGACTCCTGAGGTTACACGTGTTGGCAGAACTCAAGTTTCCAAAAATGTATTCATTTATAATTCTGTCCCTCTCAGTCTTGCTACCTATCCATATGAACATCTTCATCTCTGCTACACTTTTATTCTAATACGTATTGGCAGAACTCAAGTTTCCAAAAATGTATTCATTTATAATTCTGTCCCTCTCAGTCTTGCTACTGATCCATCTGAACATCTTCATCTCTGCTACACTTTTATTCTTAATACTTTTGTTTCTTTGCCTCAGATCCATTTAGCATGTTTAAACCAAAGATTCTTTTAATGATCAACTGTCAAAACCTCATCAAGCATCACCATCTAATGAAAGCATTTCTGAAGCTATGATTGTTTAGACCATCTAAAGAAAGCAGTATGATAATTTAGATGAATTGTTAAACCTCATTAAGAATCACCACCTATTCAAAGGCTCCCATCCTCCAATAGATAGTCAACCCAAAATCTTCCCAACTGGAGGAACTCCACACCACAATTCCCTTCCAACGTTTCTCTAAAACTTGAGTCCTCTAGTGTCAAGGCCTCATTTTCTGAAATGGGTTTCTTTCTGCTATCTGAAGTCATAAGTTCCTTTTCCAATTTTTCATCCTTCCCTTGAGCATTCTCACCTTTCTGCAAGAGTTAATATACCGCCAATATTCAATTTCATCCACAGATTCTACGACTAACCACATTCTCAAATCAGAGGACTTTTCCCATGTTTAGCTCCCTCATCAAATACTGGTTTTTCTGTGGGGTGGGGGATCCTGAATCACCTGCTAGTTACCTGAAACAACAAAGCTGTCCAGCAAGCCAAGTATATGATGCAGTAATCATTGGACCAAGCATAGACAGATTTTCTACACCCATCCCATGGACAATCATATTGCTGATGATTACAATTCCAAAGCAGATCGCTTCATAAATCCCACACATACTAAAATCCATCTACCTGATTACTGGTTACAGGCGTGGAATTTCTACCACCAAAAATCTCCGAAAAATATGCAAGGGAACCACCACTTAAATTCACCAAACATCTCCACATAGATCTCATATCAGAAAGAGCATATTTGAGCTAAAGTCTTCATACAAACAGCAGAAAGCCAAGTTTAAATTCATAGAGATTTCCAACTTAACGAGGAAACAACGAACTTAAGTGACAATCCATCTGCAAACGGATCTCATCTCAAAACCAACAACTCAAGCTAATGCCACGACACAAATAGAAATCCAAGGGAAGAATAAATGTCATGAGATCTCCATACAGGACAATGACAAACTAAAATGACCCCGACACGACAGCAGAGACTTTCTCTCACCACTCAATTGTAAAAAAAAAAAAAAAAAAAAAAACTGCCACAAAATCTCTTTAATATCCGGAAACTTTGTATGGATAATCCATATTATTTCCACCATAGTTACAGTAAATAATGTAGACGTTCCATGTTCAAATCAATATACAATCGCAACTGGTCAAAACAAAGCATAAAAACAGGATATTTTATCAAGGGAATCAGTGTGTTACCCAGTTTGAGAAAATAATTAGAATTAGATTAAGTTTCCCCTGATCTTAAGCAACAAAAACAGAAGTAAAAGCAAGAGAAGAATTAGTGACCTCTTGATTGATTTGACAAAATCGGCTGCTGAAGGCTGTCGCATCCGCTCCAGGAAATCATGCCAGGTGAGCGGCGCCGTTGACGAGCCAAAAACGTCTGCGTTCTCCATGGAAGCACCGGAGGAGGTGGTGGAGAGTGAAGTACAAGACGAGAGAAACAATGAAAGATGAAAGTTTTTTATACAGAGCACGATCAGATCCACCGAGTGTTCGATACAAGAGCTGAGAGAAGTTGAAGAAGGAGAAGAAGTAGAAGAAGAAAGACAAGAGGGGAGCCGAGAGTGGTTCTATCGTGGTGAGTGGAGAAAGACTGAAGAAGTCGTTGAAGCGTCAGAGAGCCGTAGGAGATCCCTGTGCCCACAAGCTTCTTGGTTCCAGAAACCATTTGGTCCCGACCAGACCGGTACAGTTCTCAACTCTGGGCCAATCACGGGAAGAAAAAAGGAATCTGGTTTTTTTATTGGTTAAAATCTCGGGTGTGATATACCAATAAAAAAAAATAAATAAATAAATAAATTACATGATTACCCATTTTTGAGTTTCCCTTTACAAAATTACCCACAAAAAGTTTTGGTTAACAAAAATACCCAAAATTAGGTTTGAGTTTACAAAACTACCAACCCAAAGTTTTAGATAACAATAATACCCAAAATCAAGTTTGGGTTTACAAAACTACCCAAAATTGTGATTCTTTATCTTCCACATATAATCATGTATTTTTTTATGATTAAAACTTTGAGTGGGTAGTTTTGTAAACCCAAACTCAATTTTAAGTATTTTTGTTAACTTAAACTTTGAGTGAGTAATATTGTAAAGGAAAACCTAATTTTGGGTATTTTTGTTAACTGAAACTTTTGATGAGTAATTTTGTTAAGAGAGACCTAGAAGTGGGTAATCATGTAATTTTCCAAAAAAAAAATCTGGGGGTGTTTTTATTGAATAAATCTTAACATGTCCCCTCTAACGGTGTGCTTGGTACACAAGATGAATAGGTTTTTTTTTTTACCAAAAAAAATGATTAGCTGGTTTTTTTTTTTCCAGAAAATAAAAGGGGGAGGGAGATTATAGCCATTTGCTTTCGAAAAATTACCTTATTAATAATTACTGCTCCTCCATTTTATTTCATCGCCAGACAAGTTTTATTATTTTATTTATTTTTATTATTTAATCCTTATTTTTCTAACGGCAAGAGATCACTATTTAGTCATATGGTCCGGCACTAACAAGGGGCCAATGTGATGTAGAGGGCAATAAGAGTATATGTTGGAGTATCAATATTGACGGGATTCTTGATTTCATAAGGGTGGTAAGAATTTTTAGGGTTACTGTGTCTGGGCGCAAGAACCATGTGACCACGTAGTTTTTTTTTTTTTTTTTTTTTTTTCTCTTGATGGAATGAAAAGAACCAGGATGATCCATCCCCCTCCTGTTCTGACCATGCCCCTTTCCCAACCCACGCTACAAGTCATGTAACCCTACGCTACCCTCCTCTACACACTCTTGTTGCACACTCCACCCTACTCCTACTATACATCTCAATCCCCCCCCCGGTGCAAGCTCTTGTCTCTCCCCAAGCCCCCTTCTCTTTTGATTGCACCCCCACTCCACCCCACCCCTACTGATCACTTTCTTCCCACCATCTATTTATGCATCCTTTTGTTCAGCATTTTGAAAGGCCATGTCAAAGTATCAACTGCTCTAATTCCCTTCAAGGTCGTCTAGGATACACAATCTATGTGGTTTGGAAGATTTGAACCAACCTAAAACATAACACTCCATTTTGGAGGGGGAGCATATTTGGAAATCCTTCCATTTAGTAATCTTTTTTGGCACCCATCCATAGCTTGTCTTACCTTTTCTCAACTCTTGAAGCTTCTGATCTAGTCATTCTTGGCAACAAACATATACAAAGTATGACAGTTGTTGAAATAAGAGGGAAAGTGGGTTTTGCCTTACGAGGTTGTAATTGATTGTTGGTGTATGATGTCTTGTATTCCGTCACAGTTTAGTCCAGGGAGTACTGATGCAGCACCTAGACAGGCAGGACGGCGGTCCCACTAGCCAGTTTTATCGGACCATGGGGGTTGCAAGGGGGGCAGGAGGCCCCCCTGCATAGCAGGGGGTGTAGGGGGGCACAGCCCCCCGCTCGAATATTTTTATTTGAGGGCAATTGTAGTTTAATCCGGATTAGGGTTTTTTCGCTATATATTTGTAGCGAGGGTTTCTTTCTTTGTAATGCAAGCAATACTGAGAGGTGTGAGGACGAGCGTTGTAACCTTATTCTCCATTGATAGTGAAGCAGGATCTCATCTCACCGGGGACGTAGGCAACCTTGCCGAACCTCGTAAAATCCGTGTGCATTGCAAAACGACAAAGGAGAAGAATGGATAAGAGTTCACTATTTTGAGAGAATTAGACAGAACTTCGGGAATTTGAGTAAATAAAGTACAAGTTTAAGGGAGTAATAGATATCTTCTCTTAAAAAATGAGGTGAGGTTTGTCAGTGATATCTTAGGGGAGTCCACAGTAAATGAAACGTACCTTTGAGGGCTGCTCATGGGAGTAAAGCATGCATAGGAGGCTGGATGGTCACAGGGGATATCTGGATCCACTGCGAGGTCTGAAAAGGGTCATAACATATGCGACCTTGTTTTTCAATTCGAACTTGTGATCACGAGGCACTAGGGGGTCATATGCTGGACCAACAATAATGGGGAAAAAAAAAAAACAGCATTGGGGTTTGGTGTAGGCTGTAGCTAGTCCAAAAATGAATGGACCAGTTGGTCATTTGTCAAACTGGCTCACTGTAGTGTGGTCGAACTAATATGACATAAAAAAAAGTTTTAAATAAGGCAAAATCTTAGGTCCGTGTACCCAAGAATCTGGGTCTGAGCACTTACCCTTTTTTTTTTTAAATGAAATGAGAAAAATATCATTAAGAACAGAAGATTGAATATGCATCGTTATATGAGTGGAGTGGGGTTAAGGAAGAGAGGATCTCTTGGCGAGAACCCAAAAAGTTTAAATGTTTTAAGAATTTCAGTACACCACTTGTTTTGAGATGGAAATTAAGTTTATGCAATAAAATATGAACATAAAAAAAAAAGAGGAATTTCTTTTACAGATTATGTGCACATCCTATGGTTAGTAAAGAAAAAGGTTGTAGATTAGTAGAATTGATCCGGATATCTCCTGTGACCATTCCGCCTCCTATGCATGCTTCACTCCCATGAGCAGCCCTGAAAGGTATGCTTCATTTACTGTGAACTCCCCTAAAATATCATTAAAAAACCTCACCTCATTTTTTAAGGGAAAATATCTATTACTCCCCTAAACTTGCACTTTCCTAGTTTAAAACCAGAACTATCAATTTCACATTGGGAATATGGATGATGTTTCCATGATGCCATCAGATCCTTTTATTTAAAGAGAAAATAGCACATCAACATCAACAGTTCACATATTCCCCAGACTGATTGCAAGAAATGTGCATAGTGATGGATCATAGATCATGATCCTAGTACTTAATTTTACCAGGGGTTATCATCTAAAGGGATCAAATAAAAAAAGGGCATATTTAGTGCACGAGACTCCTGCCATTGTGGGGTTTGAGAAGGTTCATAATGTATGCGGCCTTGTTTTTCAAGTCGAACTTGCGGTCACTAGGCACTAGGGGTCATATGCTGGACCAAAAATAATGGAAAAAAAAAACCCCACCATTGACCAGTTGGTTATTTGTCAAACTGGCTCACCGTAGTGTGATTGAACCTGTGTGACATATAAAAGAGTTTTAAATAAGGCAAAATCTTAGGTCCGTTTACCCAAAAATCTGGGTCTGAGTAGGATCAGCTCCTTGTACAATGAGGTTAACAACACTCCCTTTCCTCCAAGAAACCAATTACCTTCTCTTACGGTTTTTCTTCAGTAATGTGGAATTTTTAATTTTAAATTAACCTGTTAGCATTTCCATAAACAAAATCATGAAAACTAGGCCTTCTGGTCTCAATGTCTGTGGGACTCATTCTACTCATCATCTGTTGTAGTATAGGATAAGCAAAGTACAAATAATAGCCTGCCTTGAACTAGGAAATATGTCTTCAACAAACTCTTTAATTGCCCATGAGCACTTGCAATATATTCCAATCTATACCAACTCTTCCTCTTGAGTCTTGTGTCTCTTCCCCTCTTCCTCTTCTTCTTATTCTTCTTCTTCTTTCTCAAAATGTTGTGTTTGAGACCGGAGACGAAGGATGACTATCGACGGAAATGGGATAACAGTGTAGTCCCATTCTCCGATCTAGACAGGTACGGCGACGAGCCATCATCCCCTAGAGTTGGGTGTATGGGACAGATCAAGCATGACAACAGGGTGGTTGGGTTCCCAATCCATCAAAGATGCAACAATCACAACAGTAATGGTGACAAGAAGAAGTGCTTGAGGCTCAATAAGGTCTTCTCTTGCAAGAATCTGAGTAGTAGTAGTATTAGCAACTATAGCAATAGCAAGAGACAGATGATGAAGGGTGATAGTAGGAAGAAGTTTTATGATGAGAGGGATTATGTTTCAAACAGTGTCATTAACTTAGATCCTCCTTTACCTGTAGTTATTAGGGTGTCACCAAGAGTTAGTACAGATGGTAGTGATGCAATTAGTCTTTGGAAAAGGAGATGTGGGGGTGAGGACTTGAAGGCTCTACAGCTTCAACATAGAAACCCTTCTTGTGTTCTTGGACCCAACACCCTTTGAGAGAAACTGAGAAAGGGAAGTCCCATTTTTCCTTCCTAATATCCATTTGTCTATTACTTGAGAAAAGAGTTGCAGATGTGGATCATAGTAGCTACCATTTTTTTTTTTTTTGGCAGTTCAATTCTGTTAATGGGAGTTTCAGTAAAGAATTATTAAGGTGTGGTGGCACCAAGAATTTTGAATGATGGTCATTTACATCAGGGGTACCTGCATGAGATGTGGTGGGTCCTACTGGTTAACTTTTCTTTCCTTTGCTCTGAAGCTAACTGAAGCACTAAGAAAAAGCATGTGTCAATTACAAGAATAAGAAGGGTATACTGAAAGGCCGGCCCAGTTACTTCACTTCAGTATTCTGCGATCCGCATGCTATTATTCTTTCTTTACCCATTTTCTCTTATTGTTGTTACACGAATCTGACTTAAACATCGAAAAGTCTCTCTATGAGTCTGCTTCATCAATTCTTGGTGTGCACATTATCCCCGTGGTCATAGAGCAAATTCTGGCTGCAACAGAACGTAAAAGTTTATTCAAGGGAAATATTCTCTTCCCTATACCAAAACTCTCTTATTTAACTTTCTTTTCAGATTCCCTTTAAAATGTAATTTTTCAACTTTTTTTTCTTTTACCAAAATTATAAAAAAAATAACTCTTTTAATTCATAATCTCTAAATTACCCTTCCTCTCTCCTCCCATCCCACAAATCCTCTGGTGGAACCCCTCTCCCTCAGCCTCCCTTCGGCACTCCCCAACCCTCCAACCTGCCCCACTCCCACTACCGTTGACCGCCCTCTACCTCACCACCACCTCAACACCCCCCCCCCCTTTTCCAACCCCCCCTTCCATGTGGTACAACTCATTAGACATAAAACAGGGGCCTACCAACAATGTTTTTGGTTTATTTAACCCTCCATCTCCAGTTGATGAGATCAATTAGGTCACCCTAAATTTAGAAGAAAAGGATCAACTACTTGCACTATTCGTTTTAAAACAAAAAGAAAAAACAACTTCAAAAAACCTATATCATGCCATTCTGAAAACTCTCTCTCTCTCTCTCTCTCTCTCTCACACCAAATTGCCTTTGTAAAATAGACAAATGACGAAATTGTTCGGAGGACGTTGGTTCCCGCTTCCCCTGGTCGTTAATTTCCGTTGCAAATCCCTTGCGACCACAACCGCTTAACCATAATCAATTCCCTCCTATATTCACTTTGATTCACAAGATGACAAGAGCTGCTTTATTCATTCTCTCTCTCTCTCTCTCTCTCTTTTGTCCATCCCTGTACAACAATCATGCATCGACCTTCTCAGCTGCCGCCTGGAGAGTATCCACCAAATGAATCAATGTAAGAGAATTTTTTTTTTTTTTTCTAATTCAATTTTGAATTCAACTCCATGGATTATGATCACCCTTGAATTACCAAGGTATCTAATTTTAATTTTTTAATTCTATCCTTAATACCTGGTTACTGGAATCACTTTTGCAGCTTGTGAGCAATGAGAATTGGTTTGAACTGAGGGGAGGAGAAAACTCCAAAAAGGACTGCATAATTAACAATCGTCAAGTTGAAGGCTGATTGCACGGGCTAGAGAAGGTCATAATATATGCAGTCTTACCTCTTCTTGATAGGCTGTTTCCTATGTCATAATTCTCCGCTTCCGATATATTCCCAATCTATAACAACGCTTCCTTTTTTTTTTTTTTTTTTTTTTTTTTAAACTCCTGACCACTTTATTCTGAGGAGTTGATTCTTCTCCTCCTCCTCCTCCATAAGCACCCAAAATAGGTCTCTCTATGCCAAAAATGTCGTGTTTGAGACGGCAGACGAAGGGTAACTGTCGTCTATCAACATGGGATAAGAGTGTTGTCCGAGTTTCCGATCTAGACAAGTACGGCGACGAGCCACCATCCCCTAGAGTTGGGTGTATGGGCCAGATCAAGCATGACAAGAAGGTCGTTGGGTTCCCAATCCACAAGAGATGCAACAACCACAGAAGTAATGGTGACAAGAAGAATCTCCAAGTTCAATAAGGTCTTCTCTGGTAAGAATCTGAATAGTAGTAGTAGTATTAGCAAATCTAGAAAGAGACAGATGATGGAGGGTGAGAGGGAGTACTATGTTTCAAACAGTGTCATCAATTTAGATCCTCCTTTGCCTGTAATTAAGCCATCACCCAGAGTTAGTGCAGATAGTAGTGATACAATTAGTCTTTGGAAAAGGAGAGGTGGGGGTGAGGGCTTGAAGACTCTACAGCTTTAAGAAAGAAACCCTTCAATTGTGTTCTTGGATCCACCACCCTTGGAGACAAGATGAGATAGGGAAGTCCCATTTTTACTTCCTTCTCCATTTGTATATATTACTTGTGAAAAGAGTTGCCAATTTTAATTTATTAATTTTAGTTTGTTTTGGAAGTTCAATTCTGTTAATGGGAGTTGAGATGAATTTTGATTAGATGGAATGGAAGGAAGTTTCAGTCAAGAGCTATTAAGGTGTGGTGGCACCAAGAATTTCAAATGATGGTCATGTTCGGTCAAGAACATGACCATCAGGGGATGCATGAGAGGTGGTGGGTCCTACTGTTTAACCTTGCTTTCCTATCCTCTGATGGTAACTGTAGCACCAAGTGTCCAAATCATTGAAATGATGAAATTCAAGAAAGCCATGGTGAGGCATGTTTGTGATTGAAATTCCACATTCTTAGGAATAATAAGAATTTGGTTCCCTCCATCTGCTGTAGCCTCAGCATGCTATTTCATCAAATGAAACTGACATAATAATGTTTCTTAAAAGGGAGGGGGGGGGTGCTGTAATTAGGTCCTGATGGCATGGATGGTACACTATTATATACTCAGACTAAAAGTTTTTTTAAGGGAAAATATCTCTCCCTTATATTTATTTTTTAAAAAAAAAAAATTATTCTCTAAACTATCACCTCTCTTTCTCCCCAATTAATTCATAATCTTTAAACTACCCCTGCTGACCTACTCTCCTCTCCCCTCCCACAACTCCTCCAATGGCACCTTTCTCCCGTAGCCTCCTTCAATACTGCCCCAACCCTCCAACCCACCCCACACTCCCCACTCCCCACTCCCAACTCCTACCTCCTCTCTTCGCCCACTGCCCTGCGACTACCTCTCACCCCCCCCTTTTTCTTGCAACACCTGTTCACGTTGTATAAATCATTAGACATAAAACAGGGATCCACCAATATTGTTTACGGTTTATTACTCCTCGATCATGCATGTTCATTTTGGCTCCCTAAGCGAGAACAAGAAATAGGCGATACACCATCCTTGCTGCTACGTACGTTGACCTTTACTTGACAAATTCATCCAATTGGACCAACACTAAAAGGAGCTCGGGGCTCAACAAAAGAGAATGCATCAACATGTCGAAAGAAATATTGAGAGAGATTAGGGATTCTCTATTTCTTAGATTCATGGACCAAATTTGATTCATTGGGATCCTTTCAGTCAAATTTCTTTTCCCACCAAGAAAGTTTTAT
>NC_056558.1:16053327-16058270 GCF_013358625.1 Macadamia integrifolia
TACTTTCACACACAAGGTTCAACAAGCAATCGATATTTCACAATCAAAGGTGTAGTACTGCTTGTAGTAGCGGTCATTCTATTTCGTATCTCCAGTCAATGAGATCTATTAGATCACTCTTTAAATTTAGAAGAAAAGGATCAACCACTTGGACTACTCATTTTGAAATAAAAAAAAGAAAAATCTACTTCTCAATGTCCTTTTAAGGAAGAGAGTTTAAGGGTGGGGGAGAGAGGTGAAAAATTACCTTATTGGAACCGGTGTAGCCGAATCAAGAGCATGGTGAGATTTGCCTTCTCCAGGAAGATTATATTAGGGTTACAAATAATGCAAAGAGAGTAGTAGTACACTATTGCCATGTAAATGTACCAAGGAATGACCAAGGACTTGTGCTGGTTTATTTTGGAGATTTGGTACGAATCAGAGGGTGTGCATTATTTGGTGGTGAACTCAAGCAACATTATTTCCCTCTGGATGTTGTTTAATTACGATAACTACGTTTCATTGCAAGAGAAATTTAAAGGGAAGAGAAGTAAAATAAATAAATAAATAAGTTTTTTAAAAAATAAAATAAAATATTTTGTAATCATGATCCTATGAGAAATGAATTCCCAAAATTGTACTTGGATGGTTCTTCCTTCCCCTATGAGAAACAACCATAATGCATAATAAATTAGTACTGTGAAGTGTCAGTTCTTGCAATAAGGACCTCTAATTAGATTCTCTCCCTCCACTTTCATACTCTACTTATTCATCCTTAGTTTGGCAAGTAACAGTAAAGAAGAAAAAGTTATTTTCAGGGAATTCGTAACCATGAGTTCTTTTCTAAGAGCAAGGACAGACCCACAACATTAGATTAGGTTTGGAAATATGGGAACAACTGATAACTTAAGAATGGAAAACCGAAGCTGAACTGGATTGATGTGCAAACTGATTAAAAGCCAATTGTGGATTAGTCTCAAACAACAATTTCCTTGGCACAGCAGTTACAGACAATCATCCAAACAATCACACAACACACAACTGCAACAACAAAACACTTCACCCTGCCAATGTCTTCTACAAATTGAACTGCATATTACTTGGGACCATACAATTCTAAGTAACAAAATTATTGCTTTCAGAAGGTATTACTCTGCAAAAAACTAGCAAAATCCCAATATTCAATACATTTAGAGTATAACTTAAATCCAAATTGAACATCTAAGGTACAGAAGTTAAAGCACCCTATATTTCTCTGCTATTGAACTCTTGCATTTAAGGCAAATGCATATCCCCAGTCATTTTGCCAACTATTCCTGCATAACTATTTACAGCACGGTTCATATCATGATAAACTTAACGGCCTTTCAATGGCAAGCTATTTCATTAATTATTCCACAGGCCAACGGATCAGTGAACCAGATCCACATAACCAGAATTCATCAACTGATAATCTCTCAAGACAGAAAAAGCTTGTATAAAGAGACCATACCTCCATCCTGTGAAGAGAAGCCTTTAGTGATAGCAAGTCATCCAGGAAAATTAATCAGAAGGGACACCCATACACCAAAGGCCCAACGGTTGAATAGCGCAATATTATACTTCCACTTGCTAAGAACTAGAATCATTCCCATTGCATGCAATGCCCTGACAAAACTCTAGCACCATTTAGAATAACAAAAGTTAGTGCCATAAAGCATAATGTATGTATAGCCAGGAGGATGATAGGGGGATCATCAATTCCAATGGCATTCCTTACCATCCAAGCCTACAGTTGAACCACATGTTGCTTAAGGGATGCATGACCAGTAGACCAAACTGGTCTACTGGATCATTACAAAAGAACAACATGCCGAATATCTGGCAATATGAAATCAAAGGATGCAACAAACTCTTCATGTCACAACACAACAGACCAGTTTCTGTATGGAATGGTATAATCAAAATTTAAAGTGATGCTGCTAAAACATCAATCTTGGATAGTCTAGCCTCCGGATAATCTCCTGTTGGAAACCTTGTAAGTAGCCAATTTGTAAACTGATAGAATGATCCTTGAACCTGCAAAATGATGACTGATTCAAAAGCTTAAGTTACTGATATCATTAACACAGGAACTACAGGAACAAACTGTGACACTATCTACTGTGGATATGATTACGCACAGATGCTATGGGTACGAGTGCTGAAAATTTACACTAACTTATACAGAACAAGGATACCTTCTAATTTTTCATATACAATTACAGGGAAGAAGCTAAGCTTCTTTCAACCAGGTAGGAAAGTAGCCAAATATAGCGACCTCAAGCCTCATGGCATAC
The DNA here is from genome assembly GCF_013358625.1 of Macadamia integrifolia. Classification (NCBI taxonomy): domain Eukaryota; kingdom Viridiplantae; phylum Streptophyta; class Magnoliopsida; order Proteales; family Proteaceae; genus Macadamia; species Macadamia integrifolia. The sequence continues at coordinate 16,055,628 of NC_056558.1, forward strand.
ATTAAACATTAACTCTCACCCTCTATATGATTTCTCTCAGAAACAATGTACAACAACGACAACAAAATTTTCTTGTCAGAACTGAAGCAGCATTTCTTCTTTAATAGGATACAGTCACCAGAACCCAATCTGCATCATTCACTCTCCCTTCTTGATCATCCATTAGAATCAAAAGGAACTTGTCAAGCCTCTGAGCAGAAAATATACAAGCAGAATAGGTTTTGGCCCCAAGAATGCCATTGGAGACCAATGCCCATCTCTCTACCCTTCACGTTCCAATGGTTCATGAGAACCTGTGTCACAGGCTACTAGCGTTTCCTTTGAAAGGCAGCCAATAGGAACATAAGCAAATCCTTTAGGTAATCGCTGATTCTGCACAGATGCTTGATCTGAGGTCATTACCAGCTCTTTCGGAAAAGTCTCAGTTTGCTGCATTATTGGTCAATGGAGTAAGCATCTAATCAGCTTCTTCAAATATGATAAAACTGCAGTACCCAGAAATGAGAAAACCATAGTATTTTACCTTCCTTGACTTCAATTTCCTTTCCAAGTCATGTCAGATTCCGTGAGGCAATCGATACAGGTCTATGTGGGAGTTGCTTCCCAGACAATGGTGGCCTTTCTGTCGGCAATCATGCAGCGGCAATCATGCAGCGGGGCGTTGAGATGTTAAACTTTCATCAGTCCGTTGGTCAACATCCATGGGCACAGGAATTGTACATCTGCGCTTACCAGAAACTGTGCTGTCAACAGAGATGTCATCGGACCTTTGGAAAGCTTCACTGAAGGATTTATGTTCATCATGCCCTTTAAGGGATGTAGTGGCTGACCCAGAACTACCATCGGGTGGGAAGAAGGGACTATTAACAAGTACAGAGAATGCAATAGCATCTCTTTTTGATGCGAGGATGTCATGTGAGCAAAGAACCAACTCTCGCTGCACACAAAAAACTTAATGTTGAACATAATACTTCAGATGACCCTTGAAACTTGAACAGCTTATGGAAGGACAGACTGCTAAATCACAGGAAATTTAAGAACATACAATCTCACAGACAATGAAAGTCATACTTCAGCAAAACTAGGCAGTGAATCGTGAAACCAATCACAACGAGAGCACTTGTGTAAATGAAATTACAGAGAAGCATTCATTTTCGATTATCCCAATGCATATGTAGACAGTACAAAACAAGGAAAAGAAAGTTCAATAAGCATCTAAGCATACAGCATCATGAAGTTCCAAGACAAGTAATTAGAAAGGATGAACTTGTGAGAAATAAGACAAGTTAGATTTTGGGCAGATCAATGGCTGGAAGAAGGAAAATTGTGCCACATCTATCCTAGATTTTATACAGTGGCCCCCTTGTAACCATATTTTTATACAATAAAAAAAAAATTCCCTTATTATCCAATAATCTTATATGAACCATATCTTGAGGAAACAGTAGCCAAACACCTCATCAAGTCTAAATCAAGTGTAAACATGGGTAAATGAACAGTATGAGCAATAAACAAAGGTTTAATACATAAATATCAGCCTGATCAGATGGAGTTAAAACCTTCAAAGAAAATATGGCAACTCTCTCTCCCAACACACATCAAATTCCCTGACAAAGTTGTCCCCGCAATGACTTTAGGATCAAGAATAATGGGCCCCTTGCACAATGCCCCCTCTCTAGGAACCATATGCCAGTCCCACAATTTATATATTGAAGAAATGGGACCAATGCACAAGAAAAGAGAAGCACAATGACTCAGAAAGCACACAACCTTGTCACCTTTCGTCAAAGTATGCAAATCCTCTCCCAATTCCTAGCAAGGAACTTTTTAAAGCAAAAATTGAGCATTCTCGCATCTCCTGATTATTAAGATCCACTATGAAACAAGAGGACAAACACCACTTTTCCTACCACCATCCAAAGAAATGGCTAATAGGTTCTTTTTCTTGGACAAAAAAAATTAAAGCTTTGGGGAAACATCACAGTTTTCTCCACCCCCAACCATCTTCTAACATCCATAATTTGCCCACAACCCACCACGATATTTCTTATAGTAACCACAAAGTCAAAACACTTCATCACCCCCTATCAAATATCATGTCAGACTTCCATAGAAAGTGTGCTTCTTCAGGCTCCAAATTCCAGTAAGTGGTTCCGGACTTCACCTGCATCTTATACACCAAATGATCTCCAAATCCATTTCTCCACAACAGCATGACAACTGCAAAACTAATTCCCCAAAAACCAACTACAAAACTAACTCCCCAAAACCAACTTTCTTCTGTTTGGTCATACTTGGAAAGTTGGAAGTAATGGCCCCTTACTGCTTTTAGCTTGCTTTCCTATAAACTCTTCCCCTTATTTCTTACTACAACAGATTCTACGTATTCCACTATCGCTTCCACTGTCTAAACAGCATCTCTAATCTTCCCCGTTGACAGAGTAGAACCCGACTGAGCTGCCTCAGTCTGACAACTGTTGTAAATAAGAAGCAGGTGGTGATTCTATAGTTCACTCTACTCCTCCCCCGGACCCAGAAAAATGCTTTCTCCCAATTTAGTTTCACTTATTTGAAACATCGGGAAGTTCCCAGTCCTTATCAGGTGCATCAGCTGCTTTGTTCTTATGTTTAGGGGGGGGGGGG
>NC_056558.1:16058290-16058451 GCF_013358625.1 Macadamia integrifolia
GGGGGGGGGGGGGTTTCCTTCTCAACTCCAAGTTCTTCGGTTTCTTGGCGAGATTTCGAGTCTTTGTAGCTGTTCGGAATGCACAAACCATTCTTCCCAACAGTCAAAATTTCTTTGAATATGTCCTTGAATTCATTCGAGACTTGAGCAAAACTCAGATT
>NC_056558.1:16058471-16111719 GCF_013358625.1 Macadamia integrifolia
GATAAGAATATGGTCCTTGGGTTCCCTTTATAGGAACTATGTTCCTATTTATTTTTGTTTCGAACTGGTCAGGGTCTCGGCCCCCACTCCTCAGATCGTAGGGGGAAAGGATGATGAGTCAGTCTCCGCTTAACTAACAAAGGAGATCGGTTATGGACAGATGGAGCCATCAAAGGCTGGTCGAACAAACTGGATCATCACGGTTTCCGGCAGCTATGCGATCATCATTCATCAATTCTCGAATTCCGACAATCCCTCCCAGGCTGGCTGGCTGGCTGACCACTTCCCCTGCTTTTCAACAGCTTTCTTCCATTCCGGCAGACAACGATTTTATATTCCTGAGCCTCTAATGCTAATGCCCGCCATCGTGATCTCAGCAATGATTTCTCATGTACGGCCAAAGGCAATTTGGGGCAAGTGCAAAAGCTCATCGACAATGGGACCATCCATATACGCCCCGATGGCCCCATAGCCGAGCCATCGAAGGAGTCTAAACAGGAGAAGGTACACTCTGCTAGATGAAAACGCCTCTTATTTTCCTTCTCCCAAAGAAAATCTCTATTGAGTTTCAGAACTGCTTTGTTTTATTTTAACTACCGCTCCTTAGGGGATAAAGAATGAAATATCTGAAAGGGTTCTTTTGATAAGAGCAATTCCCCTCCTAGAAAAAAATCACTTCCAACATGCCAATCTCTGCTCAATCATTACAATAATTGGATTAAAAACACTGGCTGTTCTTGAACAAAGTTCTTTACATGATTGAAAGAAATAATAATCCTTACACCTACTAGTGTATAAAATTGGAAAGAAAATTCTACATATTATTGGTAAGAAGGTAGTTTTTTGCATGTCAAGTATTCCCATGGTTTTTATAGACGTGGATACAACTCAGCCTTATCCCAACTAAATGGAGTTGGCTACATGGATACATGCAAAGACAACATAAGGATAGTATGTCGTAATAACGGGTTTTAGGAAAAGTGTCAAATTCCACGGGTCCTTAGGTCCTTAAAGGGCTTAATGGTCCTTATAATATTCTAGATATTTCTCTCCAATATTATAAATAAAGAGGACTGGTGTTATATTTGACACAAGTCATTACCCCATCCAACATGGTAACAATGCCTTTGGATCCAAAACCCTAGGGTTCCCTCCCATCTCCCATATCTTTCTCCCTTTCTCGATTTTCCTCTCTCCCAGTGCCTTCCATTATCTGCACCTCCCTCTATCTCTCTTCTTCTGCTTCTTTGTCACGGTGGTAGTTCCTTCAACCACCACCAAGATAGCAACTTGCCTTCATCGCTCTCTCCCCTGGGCTCTCAGACTCTCTTCTACAATATCTGAGAGACCTAGCTCCTACCATCAATTTTTCAAGGTTTTTTCTCCCTAAAATTGACTTTTTGATGCCACAATGCTTTTTCCCTATTTGATGCACCAATCGTCTTGATGTTGGTCACGATTGGTGCTACTGATCCTTGTATTGGCATGTACCAGCCACTTTACCATCTTAGGACTCTGTTTTAGAGCTATCCCCAAAACTGATTTGTCAAGGTTTTCACCCTTTATCGATTTTTGGGTCTTTCAGGGTTTTTCTTCCTTTTTGCTAGTTTTTTGTGCTTCTTCTACCTCCGGTTGGTGCCTCTTATATTAGCAAAACCCCCTTGAGTTGCAACCATGTCTACTAGCTCTTCTGCTTCTATTGGTGGAGACACCTTAGCTCTTCCCACCTTTCCTCCTTGTGCTATCAAGCTTGATGGCACAAACTACCTCATGTGGCCATGTCCGATCTATATCTCCATCAAGTCCCATGGCTATTACGGGTACCTCACTGGAACCACGAAGCATCTGACCACAGGCCTGAGATTGATAAGTGGGAGTGTGCCAACTTTCTGGTTATGGCCTTCCTTGTCAACTCCAGACAACCACAGCTTTCATGCAGCTATATCCTTCTTAACTCTGCAGCGAAGATCTGGAAGACTGCCCAGGATATTTATTCCCATGTGATGAATGATGCTCAACTACTCAAGTCTTCGAATTGCAACAAAAGATTCGTGACCTGAGGCAGAGAGAGCTCACACTATCACAGTAATACAATGAGCTGCGCACAATGTATATTGAGCAGCGGATGTCACCGGATTTCAGAAACAAGAGGACAAGATCCAAGTCTATGACTTTCTGGGAGGGCTGAATGTGGAGTTTAATCGGTTGCGGTTCCACGTTTTGAGCTGTACTCCCTTTCCTACTTTTGATCAAACATATGATGTGATCCAACTTGAGGACAGTCGTCGTACCACTATGCTTCCACAACAGTTTTCCACTCCCATAGAAAGATGTGCAATTGTCTCAAGCGCTTAGTCCGTTAGCACAGCCCCATAGTCTGGTGGTTCCTCTACCAAAGTTCTAGTGAAGTGCGATTATTGTGGGAAGCAGGGTCATATTAATAAGCACTACTAGAAGCATCATGGTCATCCTGCTGATACATCTGGAAAAGGGCGAGGGAAGGGTCGTACCGGTAATTCAAGCCAACCATATTGAGGTCCCAAACTTTGACTCTGCTCCTAGCACTTCAACAACCTCGCTATCATCCGATGAGCTTACTGCCCTTCGTCGCCTTCTGACACGTTTAGACTCTCCTACATCAACCACTGCGAGCTCTGCTCATTCTACCCCTTCTGGGTCAGGTATCTCTTTCTATGGCCATACTATGTATGTCCCTTCTACAATAGGTTACCTGTCTCTTTTGTCACAGTACACACTACCTATCCTGGTAATGATAATGTCAAGTTGGCCAATGGGACTTATTCCACTATTTTGGGAAAGGGCTTTGTTAGCTATACTCACTTCTTTATCCCTTTCTATTGTATTGCATATTCACTTCTTTCCTACAAACCTATTATCATTAGTAGTCTTGCTTCCAGTCTTAATTGCAAAATCACTTTTCTTCGATCTCATTGTGTTTTTTTGGGTCTGGTTACAAGGGCAACGTTTGATTTGGTAGGATGTGTGGTGGCCTATATCTGCTTGATGATGACTCGACGTTGGTCTCTGATCAGGCTCTTCAGACATCTTTTACGTCACCTCCATCTCTGAGTTACAACAGTGGCATCATCAGTTGGGACATCCCCTTTTGGAAACTTTAGCTAGGGTTGTTCCTTCTTTTAATAATTGTAATTTGAGTCAGTTTTTTTGTGAGGCATGTGTATTGGCCAAATAAACTGGGATCACTTATTCTGTTTCTGGAAATAAAAGTACCACTACTTTTTCATTAATACATTTTGATATTTGGGATCCATCTCACTATGTGTCTGTCAATGGGTATCGGTGGTTTGTCTCTTTTATTGTTTGCCATTCTCAGACTACTTAGGTTTATATGATGTGAACCAAGGGTGATACCTTCCAGTGCTTTTAGTAATTCCACCGTATAGTTTAGACTCAGTTTGGTGCTACCATTAAGATCCATCGAAGTGACAATGGCTGTGAATACTTAAAAGGGTCCTTTCAGGCTTACCTTTTCACTCATGCTGACCCATCAAACCAGTTGAGTTAATACTCCAGCTCAGAATGGGTCGTTGAGCGAAAGATCACCACCTTTGTGAGGTCGCACACTCTCTTATGGTTGAGATGCATGTTCCTCCCCAATACTAGAGTGATGCAATCTCACTGTCACCTTTCTAATCAACTGAATGCCTACTCGTGTTCATTCCTTCCTCTCCCCTCTAGATCTTCTTCAGGGCTCCGTTGCTTTTCATGTTCCTCCCAAGGTATTCGCCAATGTCTGATATGCTTGAGATCATCATCCTCACGGAAGTTTGATCATCGTGGTATCCGGTCTATATTCTGGGGTATGCTCCTACTCAGAAAGGCTATCGATATTTTCACCCTCCACTCGACACTAATTTGTGACCATAGATGTTGCCTTTCACGAATCTGCGTCCTCTACCCTACGACACCTCTTCAGTGGGAGTCTCCTTCCATTATGGAAGATATGCCACCTTTTGGAATTGTATTCCTGTCGGTGTCTCGTTTTAGGGGAAGAGTGACACTCTTACTTCGGCTCAACCTCAACCAGAGATGTGTGTTTGTAGTCGTAGATAGGAGACTTAAACCACTACACATCCACCACCTACCCTACCACGCCAATTGTCTCCTCTCGAGCTTGATCTTGTCCCCTTGGACCCATGTAATTCTCCTCCTTCTATTGATCCGTCTCTTGAGTTGCCTATTGCTATTCGTAAAAGCACTAAGTGTTGTACTTTACATCCTATTACTAAAACTATTTCTTATGACTCACATTCTCCTTTCTACTGTAATTTTGTGACTTCTCTATCCTCTGTGCCCATGCCCCATACCTGGCAGGAAGCTAGTGCAGACTCACAATGACAGGCAACTATGGTTGAAGAGATGAATGCTCTAAAGAAGACTTACGCATGGGATCTAATGTGTCTTCCCTCACAATAGAAGACAGTTGGGTGTAAGTGGGTCTTCATAGTGAAACAGAAGGTTGATGGTATTGTGGATCGTTACAAGGCCAAAATTGTTGCTAGGGCTTCACTCAGACTTATGGGATTGAACACCAAGAGACGTTTACTATAATTGTTAAGACTGACACAATCAGTGTCTTGTGCCACCAACTTAGATTGGGATCTTCAATAGCCAAATGTGAAGAATGTCTTCCTTCATCAGGAACTTAAGGAGGATGTGTCTATGGACATTCCCCCTAGGTTCACTTGCTCCAAAACCAAAGGGAAGGTATGCAAGCTAAAGAATGCATTACATGGGCTATGATTGCTACAGGCTACTCTCAAAACAATGCCGACCAAACTCTATCATTAAAAGATCTAGTGGGAAGATTGCAATCTTGATAATCTATGTAGATGATATCGTTGTTACTTGTGATGATCTGGCAGAGATCTCTCGCCTCAAGAGATACTTGAGTGAGGATTTTGAGATCAAAGATCTAGGACAGCTTTGTTACTTCCTTGGTATTGAATTTTCCAAGTCTTCTCGTGAAATCTACTTGTCTTAGCGAAAGTATGTGTTTGACCTTCTTTCTGAAACAGGCATGTTGGGATGCAAGCCTGCAGATACTCCTACTAAAGCTAATGGTCACCTAAGTAGCTAAGACGATGATTATGTGGATAAGGGGAGATATCAAAGATTAGTGAGGCGTTTGATCTATCTTTCTCAAGCACGCCCTGACATAGCATTTTTTGTTAACCTGGTTAGTCATTACATACATGTTCCCATGGTTTAAGGTTTCTACTGATACCATCAAAATTTCCCACATTTCCATGGTATCACAGGACTCCGATACCAAATACCATGGTTTCGACCATTATCGACCAAAATTCCCACATTCGGTTAAAGAATTTTCAAGTGGACCACCCTTTGGGTGGAACCAGCTTTTATAGAACCTTCTTAAATGGGAAATCAAGCCTTCTTATTTCACAATTTCGACCCTCTCCCAATATTTCTTCTCTGTGAAGTAGGAAACTTGATAACACACTCAAGATTTTTCCCATGTGTCATCAAATGTTCACTCTAAGCTTGGAACTTGCACATTTAAATAGCAAATCTACCTAAGAAAGGGAGCTTGGGCCAAAAAGGCAAATCACATCTTCCCCAAAAGTCATTTTTTTTTATAGAATATATTTGGACACTACTTAGAATTGACTGTTGAGTGTTAAGTGTTGAGTGTTGAGTGTTAACTGTTGAGACCTGAACTTAAGACTTGAGACTTGAGACTTGAGACTTGAGACTTGAGACTTGAGACTTGAGACTTGACAGATAACTCACAATTATGTAATATTATTATTTATTTTAGGTCCTTTACATTATGTTTTGTTTGTTTTAAACTTTTAATCATGTATTTCACATTTTTAGTAACTTATATATGTACTTATGTTGTATAGTTTCAGTCAACAACTCAACATACATTACCGAACTTTGGTCAACGCCACAAGTATGACTTTTGGTGTTTTTTCCATAAAACCAATTATGTGAATGGGTTAGAAATGTCTAAAATAGGACATACACAAAATATCAGACAAAAAAAAAACATATTTTCGGGGTCAAACCCAAAGTTTCCACCAAACCGGGAAATTTTCCCTGGTTTCCTCGAAATTTTCAAGATTTTGACCGAAATTTTTGTCTTCCCAAGGGTCGAAACCCGATATTTTGGACATTGATGATCCCTACTCAACACATAGAAGTTGTGATGCGTATTCTCCGTTACTTGAAATTTGCCCCAGGACATGGCATCCTTTTTTCTCCTCATAATCACCTTAGCGTTGAGGCCTTCATGTATGCTAATTGGGTAGGTTCTCCTAATGACTGCAGGTCTACTACTGGTTATTGCACCTTTGTTGGTGGAATCCTTGTTATATAGAAAAGCAAGAAGCAAGAAGCAAGCCGTGGTTGGCCGATCAAGTGTTGAAGCAAAGTTCATGCTATGACTCATGGCATTTGTAGGCTTCATGATCTTCTCGCAAATTCGGTTGTCCCTGCTACCCTACCTATAAAGCTCTTTAGTGACAGCTATGGTTCAAATTTTCCACCTATACCGTCGAAATTTCTCACATTACCACGGTATCCCAAGACTCCGATACCAAATACCATGTGACTTTTAAAAATCACTAGTTTTGACCAGTATCGACCAAAATTCCCACATTTCGATGAATTTTTGAGTGGACCAATGGGTCAGCCTTTATAAAACCTTCTTAAACCGGAAACCAAGCCTTCTTATTTCAAAATTTCGACCCTCTCCCCCTATTTCTTCCCTATGAAGTGGGAAACTTGGAAAAAACACTCAAGATTTTGTCCTTATGCCATCAAATCTTCGTTCTAAGCTTGGATCTTGCACATTCATAGAAAATCTACCTAAGGAAGGGAGTTTTGACCAAAAAAGTAAATCCCATCTTCCCCAAACATTTCGTGCCATCCTTCGAGAGCATTGGTTCATTTGGATATGGACAGTACGATGGACCTTCTACTTCAATTGGACAGGGGGTAGTTCATGTGGTGGGTCTGTTGTTGACAGTATCTTTGGGTATCCATCCAATCTTGTGTGACACATCCAAACCCTATCACTGTGACTAAGACATTCCCTAGGATGGGATACCTAGCTGATGTTGATGATGCATCTTATAGATGGGTAGTGACGGACTACCAAAATAATCAATTCCAAAACATGTCATAGGACTCATACGTGGTGCATTTAAAGGAGCGGCTACGACATCTATAGTGGTACGTAGCTCGTGGACTGGAACCGCCTAGAAACTCTACTTGGAATTGACTATTGACTGTTAAGACTTGAGACTTGAGAAATAACTCACAATTATGTAATATTATTATTTATTTTGGATCCTTTACATTATGTTTTGTTTGTTTTAAACTTTTAATAATGTATTTAACATTTTAGTTAGCAACTTATATATCTACTTATGTAGTATAGTTTCAGTCAACAACTCAACGTACATTAGCAAACTTTGGTTAATACCACAAGTATGACTTTAAGTGTTTTTTCCATGAAACTAATTATGTGAATGGGTTAGAAATATCTAAAATAGGACGTACACAAAAAATCAAGCAAAAAAAAAAAAAAAAAACACATTTTTTGGGTCGAAACCAAAGTTTCCACCAAACTGAGAAAATTTCCCTGGTTTCCTCGAAATTTCCCACATTTTCACCGAAATTTCGATCTCCCCAAGGGTCGAAACCCGAGATTTTGAACCTTGGTGACAGCAAATCTACCATCAGCATTGCCCACAACCCTATCCAGCATGATTGAACCAAGCATGAGGATATCGATCAACACTCCATCAAAGAGAATGTGGATATGGTCTCATCATTGTGCCTTATGTTCCCAGTAGCGAAAAACTGACTGATATATTTACTAAAGGTCTTAGTAGTAGATATTTCATCCTATTATCTGCAAGTTAGGCATATGTGATATCTATGCACCAGCTTAAGAAGGAGTTGTAATTGGGTTTTAGAGAAAGTGTCAAATTCCAAACGGGTCCTCAAGTCCTCAAGAGGTTTAATCCTTGTAATATTCTAGATCTTCCTATCCATTATTATAAATAGAGTGTTGGTATCATATTTGACACAAGTCATTACTCCATCCAACATAGTAATAGTAAAAGGATTTCTATAGACATCGAAAAATGTGAAATTTGCATGGCCAAAACACAAAAACAATGAAGAACTGAAACATCTTAAAAACATATATCCAAAACCGTATCCCATATCCATACAAAAAGATTGATGGGCTTTGTCTAATTATAAGTGTCAGCTGTCAACCTGACGCACCACTACAAATCAGCCACAAGCTTATAACGACGGAAATATTTGTATATAGAAACAACATTTGTGCCAAAGCAATGAAAAAGAACATATCAATTGAATCAGGTTGGTAATAAAGTTTTGTGCCAAAAAAATATGCAAAAGTAACATTCTTTTAGAAGGAACTTGGCAACGACATGCTGCTACCTCCACAAGTGCTTGGAATACCATCAAAATAAAACAAGGAGGTCGTACATAGGAATAGAGTTCTTTAAGAATGGAAGCATTGATGCAGTTAGCCAGTTATAGGGTTGCTCTCTGACCCAAGAAGAACCAGGTCTAAATCTACGTGTTGGTTCAACCGGGCTATATAGGAGATTGTTTTCTTTATTGCACTTTACCCTTATAGTCATCATTAGAGACAAGTTAATGTTTAGTTTTGGCTACGGATTAGGAATTGTTTTAAGTCTTTAAATACAAGCAGTAATGAAGGATTCATAGACTTTTGAATGGAATGAAGTTATTTTCTCCAACGTGGCTGCCAAGAGCTGTGGTGCGCAACCTTTTATCTCCCCTCTTAATCGTTTAGTTCTTCTTCCCCATTCAGGTTATGCGATTCAGTTCTTCTTCCCCATTCAGGTATTCTTGTTCTTTCCTCTCTCTTCCTCCATTATTACTACTTTATCTCTTGTAACTGTGCTTGCAAAATCAAATCCTTTCTCTGTTTTGAGCAATCTAACAGCCCCCATAAATTTTGATCAATCTCCTTCGAGATAAATTTAATCAGAGGGTATAATTGTTGCCTAGTGGCTACCTATTCTGTCAAGTTTCAATCCAAGAATCTGCTGGATTAGAGATTTACCACAGAAATTCAGGTCTGGTTTTCATTCCTACCGCCATGCTGAGTTTCCAAGGTCCTTTGAAAGTGGTATCTCCTTCAGTGTCGCTGTTTTCCACCACTGGTTTTTGTCTTGAGGTCAAAACAACCTCAACCCAAGTCATGGTTTTTGTTTTAAAGCCCTTTATTTCTTGATTTCCTTTTTCCTTTATCCTGGTTTGTCCATAATTTAGAAACCCTTCCTAGTTTGTCCCTTTACAATAAATACCAATCTCCATTGTAGTCAAGGCATCACCTGATTGTCCAGACGGCTTTTTCTGGATGAGCGTCTCATTGGTGTCGCGTTGGTTTTTTACCCCCTTGACCGCCTTGGTTCTCCTAGACAACTTGACAACTATGCTAATCTCCATTGTGTCCTTTCTTATTCAGTTACCCAATAGCCCCTTAAGATTCTGTTTTATTAGGAGTTTGCCACTCCCCCTTTGCAATCTTTGTTATATTTACAGAGTTACCATTTTCTTCTTACTTATGGCTATTGTACACTTGGGTAGGGCCCATAGCGAACCCAAATAGGGTATTGTAACCCGAGTTCAACATCAAAATTGGAGTGTCATGCCCCCCCCCCCAAAAAAAGGAGGAATGTTCACAAAATAGGATACATATGTATATTATATATATATAGAGAGAGAGAGAGAGTGGGGGGAGGGAGGGAGGGAGAGAGAACCCAAAGTTGTTCTCAATGACCAGCCATTTGAATTTATATACAAACATGCAAGTACCTTCAACTTTTCCCGTCTGATTATTCTCTCACAAAGAAGGCGTAACTTCTCAAGTTCAACCTGCAACATATAATTGATTAGTCAGTCATTTCATTGATGCCACTACCCTGTAAACAGTAGTAGTATAAGATACATACAACTCAGCCTTATCCCAACTAAATGGGGTTGGCTATATGGATCCATGCTGAAATCATCACAGCGAAGATGTATGCTGGTCAACATTGATCACCAATTGTGTAGTGGATAAGATGCATACATTATCCCTTACAGACCAATAGCAGGTCATAAAATAATGTAGAGTCTGAGTTCCTTTGAAATTTATAATAGTCCAATTTTGGAATTGAATTTATCAGCATTTAGATGATTTTACGTCACATATCAGCACAAAAAAAAAATAAAAAATTCTCCCTATCAGTATTGTACGATCACATCGGATGACTAATTCTAATTTCTTAAATGTTTCTACCTTACAAACAACAACAACAATCATATCATTATCCCAACTAAATAGGGTCAGCTACATGGATCCAATAGGGTCTAAAAAGTAATACAAAGACAAAATAAAAGAAGTAACAAGAGGGAAGTAGAAGGTAAAAGAAGAAGTGAAAGCAGTATACAAAGATAGCATCACAGGAACATCCCCTACAAGGGGTCGGCTACGCGGGTCCTTATCCTCCACATAACTCTATCTGCGGTCATACTAGAATCGAGCCCCAACATTTGCATATCTTTCCTTACCACCTCATCCATAGTCATTTTAGGTCTACCCCTACCTCTTCTGGGACCATTTATATGAATTTGGTCACTCTTCTTTATTGGGGCATCCATGGGTCTCCGTTGAACATGACAATACCACTTTAACAAGCTCTCGCAATGCTTGTATTGAATCGGTGCAACCCCCACTTTATATCTAATATAATCATTCCTTACTCTATCACTCCTGATCTTGCTGCACATCTCTTGTAACATCCTCATCTCTGCTACACCCAGCTTATTCACATTTCTTTTCTTGACTGCCCAACACTCCGCTCCATATGTCATAGCTGGCCGTATTACTATCTTGTAGAATTTTCCTTTTGAGTTTAACCGGCATTCATTCATCACATAAACACTCCCGACGCTCCTCTCCACTTCATCCAACCCACTTTAATTATGTGGGGACACCATCCTCTATATCTCATTCTTTGCTAAAGATCAACCCCAGGTATTTAAAACAGACACCTTGTGGTAGCTCCCACTCCGTAAGTTTCACCACCTCATCACATCTTCTAGTCTGACTGTATGGGACACATCAAATAGTCTGCCTTTGTTCTACCTATCATAAAACCACTTGATTCTAAGCTTGATCTCTATACCTCCAATTTAGTATTAATCCCTTCCATTGTCTCATCTATTAGAATAATATCATCAACGAATAACATACACCATGGGACCTTCTCTTGGATGTGTTTGGTTAACTCATCCATAATGGGCATGAATAGATAAGGGCTTAGAGCTGATCCTTGGTACAATCCAATAGTAATCGGGAATTCAAAACTTTGGCCTTCTGTTGTTTTGACAATCGTCACCATTCCTTCATACAACAAGAAGCAAAACCATATCCCAACTTAATGGGGTCACCACTCCATACATGTCCTTAATTATATCCACATAGCATTAGAGCCCCTTCTCTTCCCTAGGACATGCCAAATTAACTCTATAGGTACTTTGCCATAGGCTTCCTCTAGGTCAATAAAGACCAAATGGAGGTTTCTGCCTTACAATAGCAATATGACACCGTAAAGCCACATAAATATTTATCTGGGAAAAAACAATGAGAAATGAGGAGAAATAATAGAAACTTTTGATTAAAGGAGACAGTAACGCTTTTAAAATTTTGAATAAAGCCAAACAATATCATTCAATATCAAACTCAAGCATAGTTAGAGATTTTGATTTCAACCTAGGTCAAAACTTGAATATTTTGACAGTTGATTGAAATTCAACTGAAATCTGATGCACTTTGGTTGGCCATTCTAGTAGTCAAATGGACATATTTTGGACTAAAACCACTGGGAAACCACAATTAAGAGTCTCCAAACATATATGAACCTTCAGATTGTTATAAACACAAACAAACCCAAAATGGTAGTATGCCTTCATACCCTAAGTTGGAATTGTACACTGTTTGTTTTGGTATCATTGCTCTTATGTAAACTATTCTACACATAATTTAGTACTAGAAAATACAACATTCAATAAAAGCAATTGAAATATGTATCAAGATCCAAGAATGAAGAAAAAACATTTAATAGAACAACAATGTAAGAAGTGTCATCATAGACAATTAATAGGAATTGCCTATTTAAACATGTTTACATAGGTTTGAAGCATTAGATTGGAAAGTGAACATCCGAAGTGATAGTTGGGCTTTGGACCCTCTGACATATAATGGCCATCTCATCCTCTGCATGAAGAATCTCTCAAACATCATAATAGCTCAATAGGTGATCCACCCAAAAAAAAAAAATTACAAAACAAAACAAAACTCAATACATGAAAATTTTGAAAATTTGGCCACATGATTCAAATCCCCCCCCCCAAAAAAAATATTTGAAGTGGAAGCTCCACCATTGATCACCAAGTCTTGATCCAATAGCAAAATGAAGGACTTTGCCAAAATAATTGAGATTCTAGTAGTTCCTGGAATTCTCAAGACAAAAGGCAAGGTCAAATATTTTTTGGAATGAGTAAAAATTCGTAAAATAAGTTGAAATTTACTTGAAATCTTGTCGAAACGAGTTGAAAATTCACCATGACGAGTCAAAATGACCAAAACTTCAATCTAACTTTGGTATGCCTACAGAGTTAACCCTGTTTTTGGTTTAGAGGGTTCTCGAAACCGAAATATTTTGCAAATCATTTCAATTGAAATTTCGAAACCACAAACTCAACTAAAGGGGTTTCAGTTATTCAGTTTGGTTCAAGATAAGAAATGCATAAACCAAAACCGAATCGAGTATTATTTTCTAGGGTCATAATCCACCAAACTTTTTTCAAACATTAAAAAGGAATAGAAGTTATCGTCCACATTGGTTTAAGATTAAAAATGAATAGAAGTTTCCCCTCCTGGACCCTGCAGTAGTGGGTGATGTAGATTGAACTGTCAAAAAGAGAGTCCAACACTGGCTATCAAGCCAGCCCAAAACCAAGGTTTTAAAACTTGATCTCGCCATCCATCTCGCTATCCCAAAAAAAAGAGATCTAGAGAGATCTCGACGAAACCTTGCATTTTCCGGGCAGTCGACTCGCTAGTAGATCTCGATGGGCATATGGCCTTTGTAGGCCCTGAAACTATGTTTTTACCCTATTTAGCCATTCTAAACACAATGGAAACATCAGATTTGCAAAAAACAAACTCAAAATAGTACTTTGACAATGTACCCTATGTAAGTATACGATGAGTCTTCGAACACTTCATCTAGTATGATATATTCATCAATCCACCTTCCACAATCACCATTTTGACACAACTTAATCATTAGAATATATAAAAGCCATAATTTCTAATTCCTATTGCTGATTGATGAATCACATACAAATATACATTCAAGCTTGCCCAAGTTGTTGTTTCCATATACCCTAAGCTTGCTTTGTGGTTCTTTGATATGTATCCTGCAATCTAAATAACAAAGGATCTTGCCTCTCATCAGGATATCTTCGGGGTGGTGATGGGGTTGTGGCAGCCCTCACACTCTGAGCTCCTTAGAGGCACATCCACATTCATTTGCTTCTTGTTCATTCTTCCCTCTGTGAGAGGCAAATCTGATGCAGCTACTCTACAACCAGAGTCACCTGCTCCTCTCTTCATCTCTACCCGCCTAACCTTTTCTATTTGATGAGAGACTAAGCTCACTGCCTTAACTTTTTGCAATTCTCTCCATTCTGCCCTTGACATACCTGATTTTGGGTTGTAATCACTATCAGAGTCATCAGAGTCAACATCCACTGTTGTTGGGTGAGGATGACTCTCTAAGACTGCCTCATCGAATTCTTGGTCCAACCTTTGTTTCTCTGCCTTCTTTCACCTTTCACCTCTTAGACTACGTTGTACATATTTTATGACTTCATATGGTGCTTGGGGGCATTTGGTAACATCCTTATACCCCACAACCAAATGCTGCTTTAACCTAGTAGCACCTCCAGAATTTATCATCTTCTGACAATACCTACACCTTGACTTTTTCTTATCATCGGACATAGGATCCCCATGTAACCATGCAATATCACCACCATGAGAAGTAGACATTGTTCCCCAACTTCAAGTCTTCAACACTATTACATAAAAGTGTTTGTGCATGAATTAGGAAATAATAAGTTAGTAACTATTCAACATAAACACTATATTGTAAAGAATGCATGCATTAAGAGCTACTCAATAACATGTAACTATTACATATTAATCCTCTATTTTTTATAATTTTTTCCATAATTTTAAATCATATTTTTTATTAATAATAAATCAAAGTTCATAATAAAGTATACTAGAGTGCAACTAATAACACCATTTTCATTTCAAAATATACAAACAATATTCACACAACATTAGAGTAATTTTCCATCCAAAACAGAAATTTTTTTTCATAATTTTTTGATTTTTTTGTAATTATTTAATATATTATATATTTCAAATTTTCAATTAATTAATTGGCTGAAAAAAAAATGGCCACCATGAGGCTGTAGATCAGCCTTTGGTGACCAACATATAAAAAAATGAGTAGCAAACATCTTACATAAATCATATTTTTCCAAGAAAAGCATTTATTGTAACAGAAAAATAAAAAAATTAATTTAAAAACAGAAAATTAATTTTTCTTCCATGAATGTATAGATCACCCTTAGTATCATGACATATAAAAAAACAATGGTAAGAAACAAGATTTGATGATGTTACTTTGAAAAAAATGGATTTGGGAAGAAGTTTTTACCTTAAGAGAGTTCTTGAGGGGAAAAGCCACCACCAATCTTGGATATCTTGGCTTCAATGCAACTTAGAGTGAAGATCTCAGCCAAAGAATAGATGTTCCACAGTTTTTTTGTTGATTTTCTCTCAAAAATGGGAGCTAGAGGAAAAAAGAGGCGAAACCAGCGAGAAATCTCGCCAGGTCAAGTCGAAACATGGCTTTAATAGTATTGTTTGGCCCAAAAATGAACCGAGATGAACCGAAATTGTTCGATACGATTTATTGAACCGAGATCTCGAAATCTCGCTCGAGATATTGCAGTTTTTCTACCTTGCCTGTGTGAACAACTCCTCGCCTTTTCAAAAAAAAGAGATCTCGGCAAGATCTCGCCGAGTTCTTGAACCATGGAGAAAAGGACAAGCCTAAAATGACTTTGGAAGAAGTGGTGAGAAATGACATACATGGATTAGGAACGACGTGTATGAATTTGAATAGAGTCGAATCATGAAACAGATTTTATATAGCAGACCCCATTTAGTTGGGGTAATGCATAGCTGGGTTGAGTAATATGTATTACAAGTGCCATAAACTTGTCATGCACTCACCTAAGAAGAACACAAACTTGTTATGCACTCACCTAAGAACACATACCTAGATGATTTTTGTCCTCAATTAATACACACAGATTTTCCCTAGAAAGAATATAAATGCAAAGTATAGTACTCCCTAGATCTTTAAATAGAGAATGAGACCAATCCAATGACCTACACTAGTTTAGTGTGCAGTAACACCACACCTAGCTATAGAATACACTTTAGACAGTCATCCTTCAAGATATCCAAACATCATCCGAAGTTTACTAATGTTTACAAGAATTCCCAACGTACGTTGAATGCCTCTAAATGTAATTTTTTTTCCTTTCGAGAATATATCCTTGAGGAACCATAACATATCCCCAACTCCTAATCAACATGCTAAACGGGGAAACATACAAGCATTTAAACATTAACGTAATGACTTTACAAGCAAGACAGAAGATGCCCATAACTGAATGCGAACATGAAAATTAATTAGAGTACCTCCTCACTTACCCTAATTTGCTTGATGCCTTTTAACTCCTCTGCCCCATGATGCTGCATCTCAGCCTGTGTAGTAAGTGATTAAGGTGAAGATGAGAGAGACAAATGAAAAACCAACTACCACCATGCTACACAAACTGAATGTCACCTTCTCTCTCTGCTCCACACTATGCCTATTACAGTAACCCTTGTGTTGAACCTTGCCTCCACTAGTCTTCACATGCAAGTAAAGGCCAGCATTTCTTGCACAAAAAGGATGAAATGTGCTTTGGCAGTTCCCATAGTTACACTGCCACAAAAGAATTCAACATTTACAATACACAGAAATTTATCTTAATTCCACCATGCTTTAAAGTCAAAGCAAAAACTGAGTTGGAGAATATAGTTGAGCAACCCTAACCTTTAGGCAGACACCAACTCTTCGACAACAGACAATGCAAACATCTCTTTCCTTCAAAATGGTCTCCTGAATGTGCCACGATTTACACACAGTTACATATGTAACATAGAATGTAATCTATATATTGAACCATATCCAAATTAACAACCTAAAAGAATGCCCATACCATCCCGTCAACAGCATTGACTTGTCCCTTTCTGAATGTTGATTCCAACATCCACTAAAAAGCAAAAAGTAGAAATGGAACATTACACATGCATATAATTCAAAATAGGAGGAAAGAGAAGGTAATCAACCAATTGAATAACAACAGAAGACTTACCTCAGCACAAAAAGCATGTACCCACTGACCATCAGTTGACTTTCTAAAGGCACCAGTCGAGCCAGCACATAAACCACACTGGACAATAAAACAAGGCTTCTCCCGAGAATTTGGATGTATAGCTCCTGGGCTTCTTGGCAATAGCTCTTCACACAATTCACAGTACCATGGACCAACAGGATCTTTCACATTACGGTAACAGCCCAAATGAACCGCAACCTGTCATTGTGATTTCCTCATTAATCCCAAAACCAGATAGGCAGTATACAGTTACTTTATATACAAGAAAGGATACAGAACCTTGCAGTTGCTACAAACTAAGACAGGGTTCAACATTTTCTCTGAGCGCCTACAAACATCACATGATCTTGGACTGTCTTTCGAGAAATCTGTGGACAACTGGAAGTTATTGGACTGTTTTTCTGATGAAGCACTTGATACAGCCAACCTTGAGAGTGTTTCCTTTGCCCGCGGCATCAACTGAGAATGGGGCCCAGCCCTCCCACTGACAGTATTGACCTTCAAAAGATTATGCAAGTGGAAAAGAATTGTCAGTTACCTCTTTCAATCAAAATCGATGATGTATGCCTGTGTAAAAAAATTTAGCACCTTGTGTTGACCAGGTTCATCATGCCCATCTTTCCTAAATGATGAAATTCTCGAAGAAGCTGCTGCAGCAGCAGTTGCAGCAGCAAGCACAGCCTGGGCTTCTTTGTGGCGTTTCTCTTTCCTTCCTCTTTTCTTTGCTTCTCGAAGTTCACACAGATACTGATAGACAAGTACATCATCCCATTTTTGGTTCCTTACAGCATCCATCTCCTCTGGAAGACTTTTCGCAACCCTAAAAATCAAATCAGCTGCTGGGGCATTTCAAACACAATAAGGAAAGTACAGTCACATATCAGGGTGGACAAATAACATAAAGAAAACAAGAAACAAAGAATTACAATTCAAAAAACTTAGATCCAACACAATTGCAAGGAAAAGAATGGGGATAACAAGCTTGCAAGTATATTAAAGGTGCAAAGGTGATACCGCAATAGTGCTGGCTCGAAACTGTTAGGTCAACCAACTTATTCTGATAGTAAATAAGTTCTCCTTCCACTTCATCTTCTGGAGAGTACTCCAAGATTCCCATCGTTCTAGCCTTAATCAACTGTTTCAGTTTTAAACCATCAGATGCCTCAATGGAAGAGATGTCTTTATCAATTGAACCTGCCAAAAATATAAAATAAAAGATCATTTAGACCATTCCAAGTATGACATTCAAATAACCCAAGGGAAAGGCTTTACCAACACTCTCATGGGCTGTGTTTTCCTGTTTGGAAAGCATATGCTGCACATGCATCATCCTCTTGAGGATAAATGGATGAATATAAGTCGTTGAAGATACTTCTCTACTTCTGCATCACATGGCCATAAATGTTAAAAACTTGTCAATATAACATGTTAAAGACTTCATCAAACCATATAGATTAATATTCCAAGGATTACATAACGAATTTTGACTTCGAAAACTCTTACTCAGGATTATGCATAACCGGGGTCACAATATCAGCTGCACAAGCAGAGTCTTCACCATTAGAGTCCACAAAAGTATTCAGCAGAAAAGTATCAGCCATGTTATCTTGAACTTTCTTCAATCTGTCAGACTCTGCACCTATAGCTGGGTTTCCAGTCCAGAACACAGTATTAGCATTACAGAGGAACTATAAATGCAGTACCTTCAGTATCTAATTTGGGAACCAATGTCAATAACATCAGTTCAATATTAGAATCTGTTTATCTCAGTCAAAAGAAAACATTGTCGTTGACTTTCTAACCACTCATGATGATGTAAAATATAACACAAATCAACAGAAATCATTATTCGAAGAAATTAAGACTAGGATCTTCCAGTATTAAATGTGCAGAAGAAATGCAAATTTTAAGTGGAGAGGAACAGTATTCATATAAAGTAGAGGAATCAAAGTCTGAAAAAATTTGTGTAGATTGAAGAAAGAATGTAAAATTAAACAGCACACTCATTATTAAAAGTTAGGGAAAAAGAAAGCTAACCGACAGTGTTGCGTACGCCTAGACAATCGGGCACACTCACATGGGGAAGTGGAACCAATCTGTGAAAAGACACCTATGCCTCAGCTCCACTTCCCATGTGTCTGGGCATACACAACAGTATTGGGTAGCATTCTAATTAAAAAAAAACCCTGGAGCTTAAGGATAGTTATGGACAAACAACCAAAATTATATAAAGTAACAAACAAGAAGGGCAATCAATTAGTAGCTTAGAAATTCATGGAGGATCACCAATTCAAAGATCTCGCAAATGGTTTAAGGAGGGGCAGATACTGATGTGGAAAAGAATAAGATGAGACCAGTCTGAATCAGCTGATCCTTGGTGTCAATTGCCCAATTCAAACATATCTAAATCAGTACCAACAAGAAAAAATCCAGGCTCCAATACTGATCTTTAAACCCTTGATTTCTATCGGAATTAGGCTGTAGAAAAAACCGATGAGGTCGACCATTTAGCAACATATAAAGTCAAAAGTTCTATGCACTAAAAAGGGTGGACGAATAATTTTTTAATAACATCATATCAAGCCAAAAGGTCAAGCTTCCAAGGGCACAGGGAAAAAAATTAATGACATCCTTAATTGTATGCAAGCACGTGAATAACTGTATTGGCACCATAATCAAGATAAAAGGTCAAGGTCTAGCAACCCATTACATATGATTAGGAACATGAGAAAATTGACAAACTTGCAACTCCAACCTCTCTTTCTAATAGTCAAAAAATCGACACAACTAACAATGTTAAACAACTAAAACTGAACTCTAATCAGTAGAAATAAAAAAAATTCAAAAAAAAAAAAAAAAAGAGGCAAATCCATCTCTACATCAGTACATGAACATTTCTACTGGTTCAGAACAATGTGTCACCACAGTTCTGACAGACTGACACAAGTGGTAAACATGGAATAAGTTACAAAATACCATCAAAGTGGTTCTAATTCATAAACAAGACACTATCATCTCCAACATTAAGTCTAACCAACATTGATAAATGAACAAATGGAAATAATTAATCAATTTGCAAGTAAGTCGAAGATAACTAAACCCAAAGCAATGCTCGGATAACAAAGAATTGAGGCAAACGGATAATAAAAATCGATGAATTAGCCCAAGTTAGCCAGACAATAAGAGCAACATACCTTCAGATCTAGGTGATTCATCAACAGAAGAACCCACCTCTTGATGCCCTGAAGACTCCAGGCTAATCTGCAACGCAGACCACAGTCATGTTCAAAACTACTATTCATAAAAGAACTAGGTAGGATGGGGAGACTAGATATCAACGAGAAACAGAAAAATAACTGGCGATTCACTACCACTTCCATACACTTTTATATGCTGATGACAACTTCAAAAATATCAGACATAAGCATATTCCAAAATCTTAGTCAAAACCATTGAGATTTTGCAAAATATTTCGGTTTCAGCAAAGGAGTATGACTCAGTAGGAATGTAGGGTTTCGACATAAATTTCGGCATTTCAGCAGAAATTTCAGTTTCAACAGTTTCCGTATAGAACAATACATATAAAAGCAGTGTTTCAATCAAAATGGTTCCAAATTTTGACACATTTCGATAAAAGCAGCGTGTCAATTTGTCATTCCTTACAAATTGACAGCGGACCTCAATATACTTAGTCCTCTCATGGAAAACAGGATTATTGGCGATATAAATCGCAGATTGATTAACACAATACATCACCATAGGTTTAGTAACTGAGAATCCCAACTCCTGAATGAGAGGCTTCAGCCACATCATTTTAGCTGTCGTACACGTCATAGCTATGTATTCAGCCTCCAACAGACCAAGCCACTATAGTCTGCTTCTTACTCCTTCAGGTAACAAGATTTCCACCAACAAACATACAGTATCCAATAGTAGATCTACGATCACCATCAACACCAACCAAGTCAGCATCAAAGTAAAATATGGTATCAGTATGACTATAACGTCGATAAACAAGACCTCCCAGGATCACCTATAAGAGATCTCAAAATACGAAAGAATCATCCAACGGGTCTACTTAAGATTTTCCATGAACTGACTAATAACATCCACACCAAATGGTATATTAGGTCAAGTAACAGTTAGGTCGATAAGTTAATGTAGTACTAAATTTGAAAGAATCAAAATAGTAGCCAGTTGACAAGGATCTATACTCAAAGGATGGTCCAGATATAAATAATGAAGACTAGGAGTGAAATAAGACAGCAACTATGGAGGAAAAACAAAACAATAACCGTGAGGGGCAAAACAGTAATTTCCCGCTCAAAATTAGGGTAATAAAGTGCAAACAATCGCTGATTACAAGAGTAAACTTGAATCAACAAAAGGAAGCAAATTAGTAACTATTTGAACACAAAACAGTAACTTTTTCCAGAGCTTGAAAAGGGAAGGGCAGAATTGGCATTTTGCAAATATCTCAAGATCAAACCACCAGAAAGAGCAAAGATCTGAAATGATCTCCAAATTAGAGTTATTGAATGCCTGGTCAAGATTTGAATTCAATTGGATGGCTGAATTGCTTAATCCGAAAAAACATGTGGCATCCAACCTTCTAGAAGACTTGAAGAAATTCAAAGAAAACTTGAAGAACAATACTTACTTATTGTTGGATGCAATACTTACTTATTGTTGGATGAAGAAGATGATGAAATAATAAAAAAGAAAAGAAGGATTGAGATGGGATAATGTGGGTGGGATGGCTATCTCAGCCTATGCCTCTCACATACAGCTATCTCAGTTGTTGAAGAATCACATAAAGCTCCAATTTCATTAATAAATTCGTGTTCAATGTTGTAGCCTTTTACAAACTTCTATAGTAGACTCAAAACAAACTCAAACACTAAAAACCAAAGGTCTAACCCAATCCTTAACTAATTGGGAAACCTAAACTGACTAGAAAACTGAAATGACAAAGAAACTAGACTCAAAACAAGACTCTAACTAAACTAATGAATTAAATCTCGTTTTCCTACTTTCTATTCATAGTTTAGGCCCATTAAAGTGGTATATTACAAAGAAAACCCATGAGATCAAAGGCCCAACACATACATAA
This sequence comes from Macadamia integrifolia, assembly GCF_013358625.1. NCBI lineage: Eukaryota > Viridiplantae > Streptophyta > Magnoliopsida > Proteales > Proteaceae > Macadamia > Macadamia integrifolia. Next base: position 16,080,250 of record NC_056558.1, read on the forward strand.
CCCAACCCAAGGCTTTTTTCCAATAAAATAAACTCTTTAAATGACTTATCTGCATCATAAGTCTTCCAACAAGTCGCTTGTACTGATGTTTGTCCACAAATTCTTTGGTATCATACGCTCCAAGGTTCAAATGAGGATCCATAAGTGTATCCACAGGATTAGAGCCCATGATCCTATTTTCAGATAAAAAATTTGAGGACATACTTCCCCTAAGATAGATTGACTCCCTTTGTACCATGGACAACTTCCATAACTAAGAATCTGAACATTCCCAAATCTTGCATATGAAAATGTCAATGCAAATACACCTTAACAGCTCCAATTCCAAATGAGTTATTACGAATAATCATAGTTGTTAAGGCGTCACATAGGCATCTACGTACCTTGGTTGCCTTGGTCCCCTCGGTCTCCTAGGCAGGCTAGCCTTGCATCTTGACCCCCCTCCAATGCCTTGGGTCGCCTAGACATTGTGATGATTATGCCAGAAATAATGATATCATCTACAAACATATTCAAAATAACCACCTTGGACCCACGTCAACGATCATATACAAAATGAACAGAGAAGCACTTCGTGAACCCAGGGATTTTGTGCAACCACTAGACATGGTTTAAAATATCTCTGATACCGATACGATACCCTCCGATACATATCTTAAATTTAGCCAACTGATACGGCGACCGATATCAATACTTTAATCCTTGCGCACCAGGCAGCACTGCCGAAGCTACAAGAATGGAATCAACGGGGGCGAAACAAACTCGCAATGTTATCTCTTTGGCCCTCTGATCGTCAAGCTGATCACCAGTTGCAACAGTCCATTCCTGAAAGACTTCCGCAGCCGATGCAGCAAGCCAGCAACAGATGCTGCCTCTCTTCATAGGGGAGCAAACTTGGTGTTAATGCAGCAAGACAGATCTGGAATGGTAAAGTTAAAGGGAACTTCACTTCCCCCTTCCTGTCCGTTTATTTAGTCGTCACAATCACCATGTGGGTCCCAATCCCACAAGATTCTCACCCCATAGTCCCCATTAAACAAACGGGGCCTAAAGGGTGGACCTCGAGTTTCAATTCTCAATGGTTTAAGGTTTCAGATACTTCCCTAATTAACAAATAGGGCCTAATGCCAACTCCACCACATATCCAAATACCCCCTGATGCAACGAACTCATACCAAGAAATTAAAAATATGGCACCATAATCTTCCAGCAGAGTTGCAATGAACAAAAAAGGTGATGGACCGATTCAAAATATGGTACCATAACCTTCCACCTTCTGGCCCAAATACACCCCCCCCCAAAAAGGATCCTCCCCAAATCTGATCCAACCAATCAATGCATTATTTAAGAGTACAAAGGTGAAAGGCTGATGTACTCCCTGGATGAAAGAATCTAAATTACATTCATCAAGGCAGAAGGCCACATCATTGAGTCGGTGTCATTCTGTTTGATTTCAAGCTAACTGTAAGGATTTTCTTAGAAAAAAGGAATAAAAGAAGAATGAAATAAGTAAGATATCCTGAAATTTATAAGTGTTTCACTGGACCCACATCATAGAAGCTATTTCAGGGTTTCTAACAAACGGATAAGAATGACATGCCTAAGAGATGCATAGAGCAGGAAAGTTTTCACAGCTACTCCCACAATTTCAGCTTCCAAGAAACTCCTAAAGTTCCTTAGTGAAGTTTCTTGACTTTACAACCTCACCACCATGGTTTAAAGTATCTCTGATACGATATGATAGCCTCCAATACGTATCTTAAATTCATCCGACCAATACGGTGAGCGATACTAATGCTTTAATCCTTGATCTTTAGCATATCTTAGCGTATCTCCAATACGATACGATACCCTCCGATACGTATCTTACATTTAACCGACCAACACGGTGACCGATGCCGATACTTTAATCCTTGCTCACTGCTAGTTTCAGAGAAGCACTGAGCCTAAAGTTCTCAAACAAACCAGAGATTGAAACTTTTTTACCAAGCTTCGAGTTACACACCTACCATTCCACACAGCATGGAGCAGCACACTTCCGAGACCTCAAGTCTAAGTTGTTTGCCACCGACCATCAACAGATAGAAGAGTTAAGATTTAGTATAAATATAGATTAGAAACAACAGATGAAGGAAGAGCAGAAGCACCTGGATCCAAAAGGGAATATTGGTGAGGGATCCTTAACTCAAGAAATTGTACCTTCTCAGGGCACATTAAAGAAATGGACCAGATAAAGGCCCAGTAAGTAAAAAGAAAACATTTTGACCTCTTAGAGCAAACACCATTCAGACAAGCCCAACCATGAAACACAGAGAGTTTGCAAAATTCCAATTTTCATGAAAATGGAAGCAAAGTTACGGTTGACATGACACTTTACCCCCACATCTCAGCCTAAAATCATCAAACTGCAATTTTAGTCATTTAACCAAACTGTTCTTCCCTAAATCCTGTCAAAAAGCCAAAGCTTTCTCAACTACCAATCAGAAAAAGGAATCTAAAACCACAAATGACACAGCTGTTCAAGGTCAGCAGCATAAAACAATGATTCAACTTCAGTATGGGTGATAGCAGATTCCTTTGAAAGAGCAGTAACTGGTCAAAAACAGCTTGAGAAAACCAACTTTCCAAAGGTAAACAAATTCTATAGCTACATTATTCGTAAAATAGACCGTGATAAAATTAAGGAATGTGAACATATGATTCAAGATAAAAACTGGGAAGAAAAAAGAACCGGCATACATGTACTGCCCCGAACAAGAAATGAGTTTCTTAAAAGCTAATTAAAATTCCATTCCAAATTCAAACAAGATAAGAGTGGAAGCAAATACTGAGATTTTCTACCACAGGTTAAAAATTGTATGAGTTTACCAACCTAACTTAAAATATTGAATTTAACTCCATTTTTAAGTTTCAGGGCTTCAGTCACAGGAGACGGGGTAAACAAATTTTTAAATCAAAATATTGAATTTGTTGATGCCGGTAAATATGGTTACCTTGCTAGTGACATGTGTGTCTTTGCAACGATCTCCATTAAGAGAGACAAATTCATTACCAGAACCATCATTCAACTCTTCATTACGAACAAGAGCTTGCTCATTAAATTCACTTGTCACTGTTCCATCATCATTTTGCTTGATAAGTATTTCCCCAGAGGAGCATAAAACTTTCTTATCCTTCAAAATCGTTATGTTGTTTTTTGTCGTCCTCCTTGGTGGAACTGACTTGACAGGAACAGCATCTGGGTGACTGGAATCTGCGACTGCGACACCATTAGGACCATCAGGCCCTGCAATCACAGCCCTTGATGAAATTGTGGAGCTGCTCCTAACTTTCAAGTTTTTCTGTGAAGTACCCATATAAGCATGATTTCCAAGCCACTTGATTATCTTGGGCTGCAAGCCAGGGGAAAAGGAGGGGTGATCTCCCTACAGGAAAAAGTAAACGCAATAAAGCAGATGAAAAAGGAAAAGCAATAAAAATCCGTCCATGACTTATTTTACCAACAAATGAAAAACGAAAATAAGAAGTTATAGCATTTTTTCTAAAATACCGCAAATGTTGCAGTCAATGATTCAGACGAAATGCCAATCTCTAATGCTACATCATTCACGAAGGCTTTTCCTTGATCTATTATCTGCATAGACAGCAGAAGGTCAAGAACTAGTGCAACAACAAATAAATGTATAATGAATTCTGCTAAGAATCCAAGACATAGTGTGAGTTCAGAAGAATGAATTCACACAATAACCTAGTTACCTTCTTCAGAATTCGTACAAAATCAAGGGAGTCAGTCGAACCAATATCCCCATTGCTGTTTCTTCCAAGAGCCTCCATGGTAATGAGCTGTGCATCACCGCATTCAGGCCTAAATCTTGAACCCAGTCCTGTACCCTCAACATCCCCAGATTTATTAGAATTAATACCAGTGGTTTCACAATGGACCATGCTTTGTTCTCCGCTCTTGATTCCAAGCCTTGAATTGTGTGGTTCACTTTCCACCAATGTCAGAGAAGACTGAGATACAGAAGTCTCACAACCATCAACCACAGGCAAAGGGCTACTTGATTGTTGAGTAACCGTAGTGTCCTGATATACAGAGTGCTTCAAGCAGAAAGCCCGCAGTTCAACCTATAGAGGTTTACACAGGGCAAGTTAGATAATGGGCACATCATAATATATGATGGGGCAAGACTGAGTGACAAACCTTCTCGAGGTGGGAAAGAGATCGCTTACATTATCTGTTCCAATCTTTCCCCAAATCTCCATCCTGTGTTTTGCCTCCCTTGCACATATAGGATGAAAAGAAGTTCTGCAAGTCCCTGACTCATGAAAATAAAACAAATATCAGCAGAAGCATCATTGCCTGAGTATCAATAGCAGGTTCAGCATCAAATGTACATCTACTCAAGATTTTAATTTAACTTATGGATTCCTTAATTGAACAAATGGCATCCATCTTACAACTGTCAAATAAACATGACAAGAAGGGGGTAGAAATAACTCAATCAGTAAAATAATCTCCTCGCTGCCTCCATTTCTTACAAAAATCATAACTTAATAGCCAGTCCTCACTCATTTTGTCCATATCTACAGCCTTCAAATTTTCTATTAACCATCATATCTAATCACCCAGCCATATATTCTATTTCTGCTAGTTGCATATCCTCCCTTTTCAGGTGTTTGGTGATACTCAGCCCTAGCACAGAGTCTGATTCTTAAACCCAATTTTGTCGCAGAAATTCAAAATCTGTTATAGAATTTCAACCTGCCTTTCTTACATGATATCATAATCCCATAAACTTGACTTTCACCTTCGAACCCTATCTTTTTAAACCCTAGTCTCCATAAAACCCTAAACTATAATAATTTTTTTCTTCCAAGCATGAGTGATATTTGAATTTAAGTTGCCCTACTACACAAGACCATTGGGAAACCAAGAGTTGTACAAACAAAGGATACCCCAAATTGATACAGTACTAGACCGACAAGGATATCATTCCATAATGAGTCAAAACAATCCCAGAATTATACTAGAAAAGAAATTGAATGTAGCAATTTCCAAGCAATATCGCAAACGTTTGTCAAATAAATATCTCTTATTATAATTAAGAATGCTGGAGACTCAGAATGTAGTTTGTAAGAACTCCTAACCCAGCCTAAATTTTCTATCCTACAAGTATCTTCCTCTGTGCCACCTAAGGCTCAATGCTATTTATGTAGCTGTTCTCACATTAGCCACGAAGAGGGCAACAAAGTGGAATTAGCATGTCATATGCACCACAGATCATAGTTGTCATGGAAGCTAAGCGACCTAAGGCAGTGGAGGGGGGAAAACCAAGGAGACACCAACAAGGCAACTAGGTGCAACCTAGGCAACCAAGGCGCCCTTCCAGCAAAGGGCACTTGGACGGCTAGGCGCCACCATGACAACTATGCCACATATCCTTGACTAGTTTTCTCAAGTTATGATCATTCCCTTTTGTTCCAGTTCCATCATTGAAGATCATTCTCTGTGAGTTATTAGAAGGAACAAGATCTTACCCACCAAATAACTTGTTGATAGAGGGAATTTTTCTCCAACCAGAACCCATTTCTTTTACCAGTAATAAATATGAATTGTATTCATCTAGGAGACGTAAGAGAATCAAAAGATTTATATTGGGTATGATGGTTGGCTCCAAGAAGAAAACAAAGACAAACAATAGATAAAAAGAAAAAAAGGATGAGCACAAATAAATGCACAGGCCAAATAATGCCCTACAAAATAGAACCAGAGTTACCAAAAAAACATCTATTACTTTCCACACATTCATTGATCCCATCCTATCATCAGAATTCTACCTGTCCACTTTCCTACAATAAGCCCAAATAGATGCAAACCAGCAGCAACTTCCATAAAATTGAGAGCCACAACAAGCAAACTGAGGCTTGACCACGTGACAAAAAGAATATATGAACTATCTGTAGAACGCATAGCATACTGATGACAATACAGCTCAAACAAAAAAAATGCCCAACACTACAACTGCGAAATAACACCCACCCCCCCCAAAAAAAAAAAAAAAGAGAGTTCCCCATCTTCATCAGAAAAGCATGGTAAACAGCAGTTAGTAAGATGAAAACCTGCCTTTAAGGTGCACCAAATTAACTATCCTCTGACAGAACTGCAGCCACATTAGGCTTCAACTCTTGGGGAAATAGGCTTACCACCAAAGTTCTTAGACAGAATCCCAAGTGTCATTACTTACAAGATCTAGCCTACAGTGTAGAAGAGTCAAGAGAGCAAAAAGAAGGAATGCAAGTATTGGTCAAACAGATTCTTGTGTTATACAATCATGTTCACCGGCATCATATAATTCCATATCTTCAAACTCAACAGACAAAGAAGGAAAACTGATAGAAGGCACACATTGTACATGAACCTACAATCATCTGAGTACTTATGGCTGGGTAAAAGTGATCCTATACCTTTCAAAATATGTCCGGGCGGGGTGGGAGGCATAGAAAATGTTTTCAAAATCTTAATTTTGCATGAATAGAAACATTTAAAAAACCATAACCATTAGTATTATCAAAACAAATAACAATCTCATTCCCAAAATTAGGTCAAACAAATTAAGGCGGATTTCAGCGCAAGGTTGCTCCATTGCAACCTAGTGGTCGCAATTTCAAGGAGGGAAACAGCCTCTCTGCGAAGCGGGGGAAAGAATGCATACATTATGACCCTCCCCAGACCCCGTAAAGATGGAAGTCTCGTGCAATGGGTACACCCTTTTAAGTAAGAACTAAATACGAGCCTAAAAAATTCACACCAAAACTAAGGTTTTCGTAGTAATAGTGGGCGGGCCTCATGAGATCTATGCTGGCTGTCAGAATCAAACGAAGGTCGAAAGACCATTCGATTCATTAAGGACGGCCTATTTTGTTCGGTCAATCACCAAAGGCGGGGGGGAACCACTATGGTCCTACCAGACCCCTCAATTCTTTTGCATAGTCCGGAGGCCAGACGCAGCAGAGCAGCGGGGCATAGCGGCAACCTCGCCTGGCGCCATTCCCGGACCTAGCAGCAGACGGTGGGCCAGGCCTGAATTCAGACCAGACCAGACTTTCTTTGTTTGAGCTGCTCCCACGCACGCAGACTAGCAGATCTCAGTTGTCCTGGACTGGACAAGTACGTGCAAATTGCAACACAAAAGGTGAAACTAAGAATCTTTTTTTCACTTGCATATGATGCAAAGATCTCCATTTTCTTGTCGATGAGCTTAAGAATCAATCCCTTACTTCTCAAAATCCACCATTCTCATCAACCAAACTTCAGAGTTAGTCATTTAGCTTCGTGAACCATTTAAATAAAAAATTTGGGGGGAAAGTTCAAGGTTCAAAACACATATTACTTGCAACTTTGCAAGTGATAGACTACTTGCATTTACGTCAGAAGAAGCTAGCAATATAAGAGATCCAATGCATATTCATTCATACAAAATAGGGTTCAAACAAGATGTACCCATAAATGCCAACATGCAGGTCAAACCAGTTTGACAGTTGACTCAGTGCTGTCATCAGAATAAACCATATGAACCCTTAGATTTATATACCATGCCAGTGCATGTTTACAATCATACAAATCCCAGATTCCCAGCACATTTCCCTAACACCCAGCAAAGAAAACACCTTTTGTTTTTTATTTCAACTTTGACCGCCCAAGCAAAGGCACATGATGCATTGTGCTAGACTACTAGTGTGGTCATTGTTGTCAACACACTAGGTCAAAACTCAAGAGAGTCCGTGCATAAGTTTGACTGAGCAAGCAGTGCTGTCAGTTGGTCAAGCATGAAACAGCATTGAGAGGTTTACCAGTATGAGGTGAGCAGCTTGATGATGGTGAGTTGGCCAGATGGAAGCTTCTGGGCACAAAAGAAGACTATTGTGGAAGAGCAGAGCAGTCAGAGTGTAGCTGGACAGACATGGACTGACATGGGTGAGCATGACTAACAGACAAGGCATGGTTGGCAGCAGCTATGGCGATGAGCAGTAGTATTTTCAGCAGGAAATAGGGCAGTGTGTCAGTGAGATGGTTGTTGGCAAGGTATCGGCCTAGCTTGAGATTGCAAACAGAGCCACATCCAAATCCTACAAGGTTACATGGGTGAATAACACTAAATCTCAAGAAACTGATAAGTCTTTGCTCACATATTCTATTTGTGGATTTGAGAATATGGTACAATGAGATGTCCTCCCGCTGAAGGTGTGTCATATTCTTCTTGGTCAACTGTGGTTGTTTGAAAACAAGGTACAACATTGAGGGTATCCGAATACCTACTCTTTCAAGCACGGCAACAAAAACATGAAGTTTCTTCCCGCTAAAGACCTCCATGACATTAAACTCAAGAAGATAGCAAGATTGTTCCTCCTCCAACGAGTTGACACAGACGGCTTCCTTGGTTCTTTTCCAAACTCGACTTCTTTTCAGAGGAGAATCGATGCAGCAGCACGCACTTGACTAATTTGACAAGAATGACCAGTTTTGGAAGCCCAAACATAGACTGAACCGGTCCAACCCAGGCTATTGGTCAAACAAGGGTTGGGAGTACTTTACTTAGTAGATTATTTATTTTTATGTCTTTTAACTTCTTATGTTGCTTGGGTAGGATACGTAGGACTTAGATAGGCTTCGCTTACAAGTTGTTTAGTTTTAGAGTCGCAGTAGGAGTCTTTGGTTTTCTCTTTAAATACTTGCATGTACCCAACAATGGACACAGTGATTTGAATATAAAAAAGTGTTGGTCGATTACTCAAAGTGAGTGTGATTGTGTAGTTCTCTTCCTTTCCCCTGCTACTCTAAGTATATTCTCATATTCTTCCCTTCTCCTGACCGGCCCTCCACCAACATAACCTGCTATTGGGCTTACATAACATAAATGAATCCTTGATACACCAAAAAAAGGAAGAGGGGGGAGGGGGGGGGGGGAGCAGCTTCATTTTTCTTTTTCTCCACCCCCACACCCCCACCCTCTGAGAAATAAAGATCAAGGAAGCATAGACTGCTCACTGAGAAATAAAGATCACTAAGAAACAGCTAAGAACGAAAGTTGCTCAATGACATCACGGTGAATCCGTTTTCAGAGAGGAGTTGGCAGTTAAAACTCCCAAACTCCAACAGAATAGACAACCTAATTACACAATCAGCAACTGTGTTGACAGAAACAGACTTCCATTCAAATCTAGGATTAATCTTTCCACGATGCTTTCCAGATTGCAAATGGTAACAGATTCCAGAAGACTTTACCACTCTGACCAAAGGCTCTCACCTTCCACACCCAACCTGTGCCATGCGCTGCCATAGACCACCCACGCAAGGTTCGAAATCTGGCTGAAACCCAAATTTGGGCTGAAACTTCTGCATGCTGAAACCAGGTATTTTTCTGGGCTATAGGGAAACTTTTCGAGGCCCTAAAAGTGTTTATTTGGTCTAATTTTTTGTGTGCAGCTTATTTTTTACTTTTTAAACCTAATCCATGAACTATTTTCACCCAAAAAAAAAAAGAGGAATATATAGTTGTTAAGAGTATCTGCTTTCTAGCATAGTCACTTAGGAGTTCCATAAGCAGTGCTTCATTAGAAGTCTAATAGAAAATTGCAATTCATTTTATTTTTCCAAGTTTGACATTTTCTCTATGCTTGAGGGGAAGCTCCGATCCACCATTAGGCAATACGAAAGTTGTATTAGCAGACATATATTGTTGAGATGTTGGGAGTTGTAGAGCTATAGTCATGCATCGCTTTGTGAAGGAGAAATTCAAGAAGAACCTTCATGCTAAGAACAAAAATAAAAGAAAAGACGATATTACTTTGTCTATGGCAAGCTTGGACACTTCAAGCGAGATTGCCAACATCTTAAGAAGAAAGGCAGCAAAAAAGCCATAGTTAATCTCACAGAGGTGGACACTTGAGGATCTCTCTCCACCTAATGCCTTAAGCTTATCGGTTGGACCTTCCCATAGATACTTTATTTGGTTTTAATTCTTTTAACATCCAAAAAAAAAAAGAGACTTTGTAAAGTTGTAGATCGGGTCATTCTAACTAACATACAAAAAATTGAAAGCATTCTACTATGTTTACTACGACATGTACAAAAAATGCATTTGGGGAAAAATAAGGTTTACTATGAAGCTCCAAGTAGTCTTCTATAGCTTGATCTTCCTTGATAATGCATGATATGGGAGAAGATTGCAAGATTTTAGGGAAAAAATGATGTTTTTGGGGCCAAATATGTGTTTCCCAGTTATAAGTTATAACCATCAAAATCTCTGAAATTTGAACTGAAACAGACCAAAACTGGTTGAAACCAATTATCTTTTAGTTTAGGACCCTACCGAACAACGAAATTTCAGCCAACACCACATGTTTTGGCCGAGATTTAGAACCATAAAATCTCCAGAGATTGGGAATAAGACAGAGGGAAAAGGGTCAATGTAGCAAAAATTAACCAACATTCTTTAATCTTATTAACCTGGCAAAGATAGCACGTATTCAGAATGTATTACCCCCTCTTGATTATCTTGACCATAAAAGTTGTTCAAAGGAAGAAAGACACCTCTATAGAGAGCCACAAAAATTTTCTGGAAAGGACAAATCACTAGAGCAATCACAGGTTGATGCACAAGTGGATGTAATCACAAAGATGCCACAAAATGACATTCCACCATAATCTTATAACCTACCTCACCAAACCCTAAACCTGACCAACACTCACAAGCCAACCGACAAATTTGAACTTCTCCCACGAATTCAAACTGTGAGAAAACATTGAAATACCAAATATTGCTACAACTACTCCGGCTTCCATGTCAACACCAATCCCATAGAAAAATTTGAAGGCTACCTCCAGCAGTTCATTGTCACACCGAGATTCTATGCAGAATCTGCTGTGGTCCCCAAATCCAACTTACATAGCGGATAAAACTAACTAAAACTATTGGCTGCACTGAAGATTTCTTTCCAAAAATTGATATCAAAATCTAAAGCAACGCCCTGACTAATATAAAAGTGTTCCCTTTATAGAAAATGTAAGGTCAGATGTGCTAAACAACAACACACTGCATGTTCAGACTCAGAGGAAAGAGCAGCAGCTACTATCTTGCCATATAAATTTAGTTAGACATTGACTTCTTAAACTGCACTATTGCTTCTCTTCTCCACAGACCACTTTTTCTTATTGGGTGGTGCAAGGAGGGTTCACCTAAAAGCCGACAGAATCTGATGACAACACTGCTTTTAGCTGAAGAGTATAACCATCAGAATGAAGAAAACTAGCTCAACAAGAGTCACAATCCTCTCCATATATAGTAAAGCAGTCTACGTGAAATTGGATATCATAGCTTCAAAAAAACATGGTGAAAGTATTCAAAAACAACAGTCCACTGAAATAAAACATTTTAAATACAAAGTATGATGTTTCGATCAAAGGTAAAGACTTTGTAGCCTTCTTTTTTGTTTCTTTTTTTATTGTATTGTTACAAAAGGGAATGGAGAATATAGCTGACAAAGGATGGAAAAAGGTTCGCAAAAAAAAAAAATGCAAGTACAATGCTGAAGATGTAAACTACCACAACCAACAGGCAGAAAAACGATTTTATACAAGACCTAAAACTAAAAATAAAATGGCACAAATGAACGAATCGAGTAGGCATTTGAAATACATAGCCACACGTGACCATAGTTCCAATGAATGGGTATAAAGATTGGTACAAACATTAAAGTGCAGTGAGGACCACTGTGGAATGACATAGGCAAAAACCTCCTCCCAAGTATACAACGACTGAACCATGGAGATTTGTGCCAGTCGAGTGGATTTCAATAAACATTGTTGGTACAATCACAAACCTACGATCCAGGGGAACACATTCAAAATAGTACCAGTTGTGTCCTTCTCACCATCAATTTGAACCCTTAAGGTTTGAAAGGCCTAGCCCAATAGCCCACAAGTTCCTTTCCAAGAGTTGCATACCTTTCTGAGACACATGGCCATTCATGATATCCAAGTAAAGCATATTTTGAATCTAAAAACTGTTTACCAAAATATGTTCCCTCTCCTAAGCATATTCTCTTCAAAAGATTACATATCCTCCTCTGCTTCATAAGAGTAGAGCGTTTCTTCTGCCATTAGTGTGATAAAAAGTACAACTAAAGAGAAAAACAGAAAACCAAAACAACTACATAATAAAAGCCTCACAGATGCACATCAAAGCGATCAAAAGTCAAGAGATAACATAATAAACTTCTACTGCCTAGGAATATTTGAGTCTATGAACAATAGATTTATGGTATTTCTTTCGGTTTCCCAATCACATATGCCGCCTAGAATAGGACAAGGTAATTTCTATTAACAAAAGCCTACAATGAAACAGGTGATTAAATCAAACACCTAATCATTTCTGTCCTTCCATGGACTAAATAATTCACCCTTGATAGTTGATGAATAAACTCAGTTGTAGGTCGCTACATGTGAACTCAGGAGCTTGCAATAGCTAAATACCATAATGCTACTCTGTAGAACTAGTGGCAACTAATGCAAATATGATGGAAAAGACACAAGCAATAAACGTACCATGGCTACACCGAATGCAGGCACCATACTTAACCTTGCATAAATAACAAACTAATTTTCTCCTAGTCCCCTTTATTCCTTCAACATTCATGATTGGCTCCATCGTCCTCAAGTCCTGTACGTACACCTCAGGCAGCCATTGACAACAAACCAAGTGAGCAAACTTCACAGTGCCAATGTCTTCGGTTTCAACAGCTCCCTTGGCAATCGGTTTTAGAGCACCACCCTGTTTAGGACAGAGCACACAAGGCCTCAACCAAACATCATCACCATTGTTCACAGATACATTACCCACAATAGAATTTTCAACAGCACCAGTCAGTTTGCACCAAGAGCACAACCACGGTCCATCTGGAAAAGTTTCCACACCATAGCATTTCTGATGTACTGATACTTTACATAATTCACAAACCAGCATTTTGTTCAATGGTTCCCCATTGCCACACAAGCAACAAACATGGCAGACAGGTGACTCATGTCCTTCAGAAGGCTGGGTAATAACCAGTCTTTCCAAACCTGCATCCCCACCTAAGAGTTTCCTTTTCTTGGAAGGTCGCTCAGAAGTTAGTAGACTTTTATTCCTGGAACCCATCAACCATTGCAAACCAATAGACGACAATGCCAATGAGGAAGGTTCTGCCACCGAAGACCCTTCTTCTGGCAGAGGCAAAGTACCAACTTCTGAAAGTGTGGGAGGTCTAACTGAAGAACCCATTTCGTTCTGAGATAATACATCAGCTCCCCCACCATCAATTTCCAAAAATTGCTCCTCCTCCTCCTCGTTCTTCTGTGAACTAGTACTAACTTCAAGTGCATTGTCACAAGTCCTTATAGTAGCATCCGACATCCAAGGAATCGATAAATAAGCCTGAATAGCAGAGGAACCAAAAGATGACACAGCAACCAAATTCTCAATATCGGTCAATGTAACTGGCCTGAAGCAATCCTCAGTCTCTACCCAAATGCTCGGCAGCGTTGGAGTCTGTGCAATCAAATCATGCCCCAAAGACTTCCCCGCCGATTCAGAATGAGATTTTTTATGCCTCTTCCGACTCTCAGAATACTTAGACAAGAAATCCGACAACCCAAAGGGAAGAATAGGAACCCTCGAGAGCACGGCCTCTTCAGTATCATAAGGTGAACGCACGGACAAAGCCTTCCGCGCCTGCACATAGAAATCGACACCAAAATGTTCCTCTCCACTTGCCAGAATTTTGGTGGAAGACACCCTAGAAACAGGGCAAGGTTTCTCCTCGGTGCCGCAACCTCCCTCCGCACCCCTACCCATCATCTTCCGCCGATTGCATCGGCTTCCAGTCATGGTCGTGAAAAGCCAGAGCCACCACCACCACCGTCCATTCTCTCAAACCCTAACCCTAGCTCTAGCTCTGGTTATGTTCGTCTCATCCAACGACAAAGAAAAAGGATGGGAGAAGGAGAGAAAGCAGAAGCAGATTATGAATGAAATCTAGGGTTAAGGATTTTTCAGTTATTTTCAGCTTCAGTTTTCGGATCCGTTGAAGAATGTTGATAGAGAGAGGGAGAGAGAGAGAGAGAGAGAGAGAGAGAAAGATTAGCGTTTTCTGCAGGCAGAAAAGGAGGTCTGTTTTAATGTCTAAATAAATTTTTTTTTTAAAAAAAAAATTACTGTGAAAGAGAAGAAGACAGTTGGGAAATCATAAAATATTATTATTAATTTATTATTATTACTTTTTCCGTTCGATTTCTCCGCGCGCTGTGATGTTTAAAGAGGAGGAGGAATGGAGGGAAAGAAAAGGAAGAGAAACAGATTGTATAAATAACTCCACGTGCACGTGCACGTGCACATGCGTTGCTCTCTCTCTCTCCATAATTGGATTGGACCACGTGGTTGTGGTTGTGGTAGTGGTCTGACCGACAGTTTTTTTTTTTTTTGTTGGCTAAACTGACCGGCAGCTTCATCTACTAAACAACCAAACAGATTATTAGGTTCTTCCCTACCGAAAAAAAATTAATAAGATTTTATGCCAACAAAAAATGATATCCAGTGCAAAAGGCCCAGTTTTCGTTTGGAACTTGCCATCATTGGGTTGTAATGGAACAATCTTATTATTGTGTTAAGTTTCACCCTTTAAAAAGACTGAATGACAATGTATGTGACATTCTATTTATTTTTAATGTTCTTTCAAAATGGATTAGGTGAAAAAAACACATGTGAAGTTGTTCACGCAGAAATGATACACAAATATGTAATAACAAAGGCCCAATAAACCCAACTCTCGACCCTAAAGCTCAACAAACACTTTTCCCCATTCGCACTCTCTCAAAGCTCCCCTCTTCTCCACCATCAGCTCCTTTCCCTGCCATTGTACTTGACTCTCAACCCTCCAATAGGAAGAGTAGGGATCTATCTCTGCTTCTCCATGTCATATTGTGTATGTCTAGTAGCTCTCTGACAAGAGAACCATGAGTGACTTGGATAAAAAATAATGAGTGAAGGATCATTGAGCATATCATTCTCATAAACGCCATCACTCAAGGTATGTCATGACTAGAGAGTTACGAGCTTGGAATCTCTGCTATGAGATGCCTTGGGCAAAGAAGGGTTGTCCCAAGCATCCGAAAGTCTCCATCGAGTGATGTCGAAGGTGTTCAATCAGCTTGGATAGGTGGGGGAATTGTGGGGAGGCAAAAGAGATACCCTGCAAGCATAGGTACAAGCTAGGTCGTATACATAAATGGTTGAGTATGCATAGGTCTTGCCTTATTTGTTAGTTTGAGATGCCGACTAACAAAGAAAAGTGTAGGAAGAGAGGCCTGGTGATCACGATGACGTAAGTGAAGATGATGGAGGGAGAGATAGGAGGGCTGATAAGAGAGAATTTTGAGTTGCCTTCACCCTTTTTTTTTTTTTTTATTTGTAGTAGTGGTATCATAGGTTCAACAACAATATCAACAATTACTACTACAACTGAATTTTGTTTCTCTTCTAATTCTTCTCCAATGACAATCGAACATCACATAATTTTAACTGTAAGACAAATTAAATTGCTTTTGGAGATTACTTTTATCTCTTAATTTATGGGAAAAGTGCACATGATTAATTAAGTTGGTTTTGTAAAGAGAACTCTAGTTTTTTTCTTTTCTTTGTCCCCCTTTTAAATTCTAATAACCAGTTCACATTTCATATACTGTATAGAGGGGACATATAGTTGGATTCCTTTGAAGAAATTTCATATTGAATGTGTGTTATTTAGCTTTGTCTTCTATTTTGTAATGAAATGTTCGTTGCAAATTAACACTATATAGAGTTTTTATGGGCATATTGGTTTAAATTATGACTGGGACGATGCATATGTCACATATATAGTATATGTCTCTGGTACTATTTCTTTAGATCCATGAGAAGTGCAAGGCAAGATTCTTCAATACATTTGAACTAATTTACGAATCTGCAATTACTTGTAAGATGTTATTGGGATCCAACATTGATAACATGAGGACAAGTGGATGGTGGATTTGTCATTAATATACATGGTTACATAGAATATTACAAAAAAATTCCCAAATGGAAACAAATGTGGGTCTTACCATAATAAAGAGACCAACCAGCAAACCTTGCAAGGAAGCATCAAAATTTTTTACAAATCTAACAGCATTGTAGCCCATAAGTGTTTATGTTCTTTTTTAGTGGTATAAATACTTTTTTCCTATTTTGCCATACGACATTTTTTTTTTGTACATAAGTATTCCAAATGAACAAAAAATCACAAAAAATAAAAAAATCTAACTCAAAAGTACTAATTTATAATAGAAATGTTGCCGTACAACCCTTAAATTACTGTGACAAATAAATAATCATACATGAAAAAAACACATGATATATAAATGTTCGGCAAATGCCTACATCCTCTACCTAGCACGAACTAGCACTTTCATCATAGTATCACTTTTCTGGTACTATCCAAACCATCGCATTCTCGCTCACCCTATTAGGGAATTGCCTATTATTTTTCCAAGATCACGATAAACCTAGTGTTTTTATTGAGGACAACCAACCTTTGAAAAGTTCAAAAAGTTATAAGCCGATGTTGAGAACCATTTAAGCAAATGTATCAAATGTTTTAGAATCTATTGAAGTGGAGTAAACTTATCAGTTGAATTTATAAACTACTTAAAATAAGATAAGTACATACTATCTTAATTGAGTGCCCCAGGAACACCAAAACAAAATGGTGTTTTAGAAAAAAGGAACAAGACTGCGTTAGACATGGTTCATTCTAAGTTCATCTACTCAAAGCTACCTTTAAATTTTGTTTTCGATTTTTCTTTATAGACCATTATCTATCTATGAAATTAGGTTATGACTAAATCTATATGAATGACTCTGTGAGTTGTGGAATGGGTGAAAACTCAATGTATGGCATGTTAGACTGTAGGGTTATGTTGCATATGTTAAAAAAGTAAAGTTAGAATCCAAATAGATATATGCTACTTCTTAGGACACCCTAAGGTCATTAAAGTGTATTGTCTGTGTGATCTTGCATACCAAAAGGTTTTTATGAGCAAGCATGTGACATTACTTGAGGATAATCATATCTATCCATAATTTGATATTGTGATGATTAAAAAACTATCTAGTGATGATACACCATTTATTTACTCATCCGTGGGTTTCCCAGATGATTAGGACGAATTGGGGATTGTGTGGATGGATGCACAGTCCCAGATTCGATTCTCCATCTGTGCATCTGCGATCTAGCTGGTGACCGTGGCCGTGGATTGCTGCGTTAGTCTCCCTAACGATTAGTCAAGGTGCGCGTAAGCTGGCCTGGACACCTTGGTTAACAACAAAAAATAAAAAATAAAAAATACACCATCTATTTCGGTAAAGTCTATAATTGATATTCTCACATCTAAAAAACAACCTATTGAACATCGTTGTAGTGGGACAACCTTCAAACCTCCAAATCAATATGCCCTCATTAAAAGATGAAAAAAAAAAATAGAAGAGTGAGTCCACGGATTCAAATCTCACTATCTACTTTGAGGTCATATAGAATGTTGACACATATAAATGGAAAGAAGTATACGCTTTGAGATTAATTCTATTATATTCTAACAAAGTTTGGACCACTGTTGATCCAACTAAAGGCATAATTCCTATTGGACAGGCCCCTGAGATCTCTCATTTATTCTTTGCTGATGACACATTTATTTTTTGTAGAGCCACTCATGAGGATTTATCCACTATTAAGTGTATTCTTAATCTTTTTAATGACTTATCTAGCCTTTCGATAAATTTCTTAAAAAGTGGCTTGGCCTTTAGCGCTAACGTGTCACCAGCAGAAAAAGTGGTGTTGTGTCAATCTATGGGAATCCAGGAAATGCCTCTTGATACTGGTTATTTGGGTACGCCCTTGTATCACCACGGGGCTAGATCGACCAACTTCAATAATTTTGTTTGTAGAGTGGAACAAAAACTGAGCACTTGGAAGGCTAAATTGTTAACATTTGCGGGGTAGATCCACTATTTTCCAATCAGCTTTATCTTGTACTCCATCGTATTTAATGTCTTGCTTTGCACTACCTAAAGTTACTTGCAGGAAGCTTGATTCGATTTACTCACATTTTTTGAATGGTGACTCCCCTTCACAAAAACGGGCACACTTGATTGGGTGGAAGAAGATTTGCCTACCTAAAAGGATGGGAGGTTTGGGATTACGTGACTCTGAAACTCATAACAAATCCCTCATTCTCAGACAAGGATGGCGACTTCTTACCAACCCTCAAAGTCTATGGGCCCCCATGCTCAAGGCTAAGTATTTCCACAGCATATCTATTTTTGACCCCCATACTCTTAAATCTAGGGGATCCATTTGTTGGAATGCCATTGTAAGTATTCTCCCTACCTTAAAGCACATGATTTATCGAAGAGTGGGTAATGGGACTAATACTTTTGTATGGCATGACCCTTGGATTTTTAATTCTGAAACTAATCGTGTCTTAACTCTAACACACTAGGCAAATTCTTCTCAAATTGAAAATGTTAGTGCCTTGTTGGTAGGTCATCAATGGAATACATCCTTATTATCTTCTATTTTGCCTATCCATATAGCAAGGTTGATTTCCAAGCTTCCTATAGCTCCTAATACTGATAAATGGTGGTGTCATGTATCAAAGAAAGGGGTATTAACTACAAAGATAGCTGCTCAATTCCTTACAAATTGTTTGCATACTAATACACGTGGGTGTTCTAACAGGTGTTCTTGTTTGTCTCTATGCTCTCAATGGTGGCGATTTTTTTGGAAACTCAAAATTCACCCCAAATTTAAGTTGTTCTTTTGGAGATTGGCCATGGAAGGACTCCCCTCTAACGAGAGTTTGCACAAATGGATGGATTTAGACACCACTTGTGACCTTTGTCATAGGGAACAGGAAAACACTCAACATGTTTTCTTTACCTGTGATTTCACAAAAAGGATCTGGGCAATGGGTCCCTTGGGTTTAAGAGTAGAGTTCTTCCAATTTTCATCTTTCAATGCTTTAATAATGTATCTATTTAATTCGGGTACAATTCCTAAGGCTAACTTAGTTAGGTTCTTTACAGGTTTTATCATAACTTGTTATTTTCTATGGAAGTATAGGAACATGGTTTATATAACTTAAAAATCCCTGGATCCTATTCTTGTAATAAACCAAGTACACAAATGATTTTCTTTACATTTGGGACTGTCATCTATTGCCCATTCAATGATTGTTAGGGAACCAATACTTTCCAATTTACCTCAACAAATTTTTTTAAATGAACATGTTTTGGTTGTAACTGCAATGTCAAACTGGACTCTTAACATCTCAGGATGGGCAACTGCCCTTTGTACTCAAAATATTTGCTTATTTTTAATTGCAAAATTTACAATGACAGGAAAAGCTTTTGAGGGAGTAGCCCAGAGAGTACTAGATGGCGTAGGAGAATCTATAAAGCAAGGAAGAGACATGGACAAAATTTGGACTGATCTGGAAGAACTTGAACATCTAATGAAGCCGAACCGTTTTTTGAAGTGGCCATGGACCACATTATCGAGTAGAATTGAACTGGACAGTTACCTCTCTAAACCTACCATTTGTGTAAAAAATGATGACCTTGTCCAACTTGTTAAGAGGTTTGCTTATAACACTATGGATCGTAGAACTAGGATCTCATATGAGAACTTATCTATTAGCAGTTTGATTAATATGTAATGTTCTTGGTTTTCTTCGAATAAAAAGAAAAATCCTATTGGACATGAGTAGTTAAAAAAATATGTGCATGAAAATGTAGATAAATGCAAAGCAAGATTGATTACAAAATGCTAAACCCAGAAGAAAGGGATAAATTGTTATGGGACATTTTTACCAGTGGCGATAATCAAACCTATTCGGATTTATTTTTCATTATTGCACGATATAATTATAAAACTTGGTAAATCTGTATTCATAATACATTCCTCATTGGGTATCTTAATGAAGATATCTTTATGCAGCAACCATAAAGGATTACTTTTCCAGGAGAAGAAACCAAAGTGTGCAAGGCTATTAAGATCTATTTTTTTCTCAAACAAGCTCTTAGAAGTTGAAACATCCGTTTTGATTGGATAATCAAAATATTTGCCTTTTATCAAAACAAACATTTATAAGAAATATAATGGAAGCACAGTAGGGCTCGATTATAGTATAACTTCGGATAGAGTTTTGTGGAGGACTAAGACCAGTTTTGTGGACCCCATATAGGGGATGTTCTTATGATGCGTCTGTGAGTAATGCTTTACCGCCTTCTCTTATCTCCATTTAGCTCATTTTAACCTCTCTTTTGTGTTTATTTTTTTTTTTCTTATTGTTATCGAATCCATGTAGCTGATCCATTTAATTGGGATAAGGTTATGATTGCTAATGTATAATGGGAACACAGTAATATTCCTAGTCATTTATATAGATGACAAACTTAATTATGATTATGAATGTCATGGCATATTGCCATATGCTAAGGTGTGACCATCTACCAATTTTCTCAATGAATAACTTAGAGAAGCTAATTACATTAGAAGAATTAAGTTTGCGAGATTCCATAAGAATAAGATATTGGGCCTCTCACACTTCAACTACATTGAAAAGGTGATGGTGTGGGTATCATAGTTTTTCATTTCCCTGACGAGGAGGTTTAGGAAATATGGGGGTAATTCCCTATGTTGTATTATATAATGAGTTTCTATCTCTACCTAAATTAGTGTCTAAGACCTATAAATGTCTACTTCTTATGAACAAAAAATTGACTCTAACATATAAGGCAAAGGTCATATGACTAGATCTTTGGATAAGTTCAAAGATATATGTTAAGAAGGTTTTACACACCCAACAACTGCCCGTCTAATGGGAAGCCTCTTTTTATGTATACCAACTCCTAAGCTAATTAATCATACTAACCAGTCTTAGATACTAACTTGCATGATATTAATGCTTGAATGCAAGTTCACTTAGGCTAGATTGTTAGGTCTAAAAGTTTGTATGTATGCAATATATACAGTAAATGTATGTATATATATATATATATATGTAAATAATGTACAAAAGGGAGAATATATATATATATATGTTGTCTAGCTGCCTACACATCTTGAGTGGCTCTAAAATTAGGTCATTCATTTTACTAATAATTTTTCAGGGTTTGGAAGTGCATATGTAGGTATACACCTTGTTAATATATCATGGTAATGGCATACATATCTCGAAATTCCCAAAAAAGCCTTGGTTAGAGATGAAACCCTAAACCAAGTGCACAAATATGTAAATAACTACATATATTGACCTACGTATAAAAGTAACAGTAAATAATTATTTGTAATAAAATAGGAGAGATAAAAAAACATTTTAAAGGCAAAAATGGGCTCATCAAGTGATTTTCATATAATTTTAACACTTTCACAATAATCTGAGATCAATTCGTCACTTCTCGAACCTATAAAATGAGAAGAAAAAAAAATCAACTTTTTAGCACCCAAAATGGGCTTATCGTGTGATTTTCCAGACAGTTCCAGCACTTTCGTAATAATTTGGGAGCAATTCAAAGCTTTTTGGTCAAATATGTGATGAGAGAAATTTTTTAATTTGTAAGACTAGAACGGTGATATTTTGGAGAATAATGGCAATTTAATGGCGTACAGGGAGTAATTCGGAGCTTCCATGACACTTTGAAAATCTTTAGGATTTTTTGCTATCATTGGCTTTGGATTTTAGACATATTCCAAGATTCTGGATACTGAGGGATAATTGAGCGACAAATCTATAGAGAGAGAGAGAGAGAGAGGTAAGGTGTGTGAAAAAGGAAAGGGAGGCGAAGAGAGAGGAGGTTCTGAATCCTCCATTTATGGTTGGGTGGGCATCCATGGAAGGAGATGGTGCCTCATGGCAGCATCTCATGGAATCAAAATATGGGCCCATAGTGCGATCACCTTTTCAGTTATATTCCAACACTGATTTAGGAAGATCTAGCCATTTGATTTCTATGATTCATATACCATAGGGAATTATTTTAATGTACTATTCAATTATGTAAATATTAACCATACTTTTTTTTCAGGAACACAGTCATATCGGTATCCGAAGCAGGAAGTTCTTGCAATGTGATCGCCTGTCAACAAACTTTCAGCCTTATGGGAGTGATTTTTGGAGATTCGATCGTTAGATTTTGACGATCTACATATCATTGAAATTATTTTTTAGTGTTCTAATCAGTGATGCAAGGACCAACCACATATTTGCCTAGGAACATAGTAAAACTTGCATCTCGAAGTAGGCGGGATCTGTAGAGTGGCAAGGTAGTGTTTTTTTTTTTTGGATGAATTGTTAAATAGTGTTAAGTTTGCATAGAATGTTAGGACACTTTAATATCACATAAAGATACTGTTCATAAAAGTTTCAGGTCATTTTGACGATGTTTGGCCTCCAATTTAATTTGGTGGCAAAATTATCACATTCTACTAAAAATCCCTAAGGGTGGCTTTGGGCTCCAATAATTGGCAGCAAGTAGGTATATATACTATGAATGGGTGACAAAATTAAGTATCTACAATGGTCAAATTTAGTACGTAAGACTCAAAGAGTGGAAATGTTTCTTTCATACATGTCAATCTTTTCAAGTCAAAATCCTCAAACTCTAGAGAATATAGAGGTTACGAAACCCAATAGCAAAGTAGTTCTAGGATTGCGTACGATCGCATATATGATCATAGCAAAACAATCTCAGTTTTACAATTTCAGATTGTACAATGATGTAAATCACTTTTTCTTTACTTAATGAAGTTTTCTTTTTTTATTTAAAATAAATAAATAAATAAAGAGAGAGGTTACAAAAAGAATTCATATGCTTCAATTGTGGAAAGTGTTATGTACACTATGTTGTGCATTAGGGCGAGCATTTTTTTATACAGTTAAAATGATACGTAGATACCAATCAAATCATTGAGAAAAAAACATTGGACTATTATGAAGTGCATCCTTGAGTAATTGGGAAGAACTTAGGGTTATTTATTGCCTTATAGTGTTGATAGTTTGTTAGTTGTTGCCTTGTTGGACAGCCGATTTAGATTTTCAAGCCATAAGAATTATTGAAAATCTACTTCTGAATGGTTTTCTCTTTAAGAGAAGGGGCAATCATCTGATGAAGTTTCAAGAAAGTCAATAGTTAACTCCACTAGTAAGGCAAACTATTTGGTAGTTTGTGAAACAACCAAAGAAGGTTTTTAATTGATTTTGAGGTGGTTCCTAAGCTCCTATAACACTACATTATGTTGTATTGTGATAATAGGGGAACGATAACACAAGCCAAACAACTTACGTGGAGTAAAGTATCATCTTATAAAGGAGATAATACAATGTGGTGAAATTTCTACTACCAAGATTGATTTAAAAGACAACTAATTGGATCTTATGAGAAAGAAATTGACGCAAAATATATTAATTTAGGGTGATCATAGATCACAAACGTGCAGTGGTGCTTATAAATCAGCTCGACAACTGGGAGAAAGTGGTCTATGATCAGCTTAGCCGTTGTATCTTTGGTCTATGATCATCTAGGTCGCAGAAGAACTTGACGTTAGCTTTATATAGAAGTGGAAGATTATAACAACAAACTCAGCTTTATTCCAACTTAATGGTGTCGGTTATATGGATCCACCCAAAAACAAAAGGAAAAGAAAATGTGACAGTAAAAGGAAAGAAACAAAACAACATCAAATTAGGAAAATCTAAGCTAAATGGATCGGCTTCATGGATTCTTACCATCTAGACATATCTATCTATGGTCAAACTTGGGACCTTCGACGAGTTTATATCTATCCATCAATATTAATTAATTTGCTTGTATCTATTATAACAATTGTTTGTTTTAAGGTTGAACCTTAAATTGTTTGCATATATGGACATAACTGAGCATTATGTTCATAGGGTTGTCATATTGTATGTCTTTCGGAATGTGATTTCAATATATAAGTGTGAATATTTACGTTTGTATGTGTATTAAACTAGATCATCTGAGAATCTTACATGGACCACTCTCAATTGTTTTGAGTAGCATAATTCTAGTGTTGTTTCAGAACTGAGAGGTTTTCACCGTTGTAGTAGGACATTGTATATTTTGGTGTACCTAAGGTCGATGCCTCACTAGCTATATGTCAATGATTGGATATGCCGAGTTCACCTATGAATGGAAGAGGTGTTCTTTTTCACCCTCAACTGTGGTGAATATCTTGAGGGTTATCCTACTATGATTGGAGAAAATTATGAGCTTTATGAAATCTCTTAATGGAAGTTTTCCATGGACTGCTTCCCTACTTCATTAATATTCGTTACAGTTGTGCTGGAAATCCACGTGTGGGCATGGATATGTGGAAAAGTTCGCTTGACCAAAACAACAACTAACAACAATCAAAGCTTTATCTCAACTTAATGGGGTCGGCTACATGGAGGTTCCAAGCAAGGATGAACGCAATGATCCATTCAAAAAGATTGGTTGATTATGGTTGATTATTACAAAGTGCCAATTGTATACCTGACGTCACAATATAGATCAGTCAGAAACTTATTAGAACATATTATAATAAGGTACCGGGTGTCTACATGGTGTATCAATATAAATCGGTTAAGCCAAAGAGTCATATATGCATTATCTCCATTACCAAGATATTTTATCACCCAACATACTGTTATAAAAGGAGGAATGAGCAAACGAATTCTTGACGACCCTACTAAGTATGAAAGTAACAACCTGAACACACAATTCCATATTAAAAACTATTTAATCAACACTCAACTCCTAAAACACATGCAATGCACATGCATGGGTTTTCGGATTAATGAAAACATCATTGGCAAAAACTTTTGTCTTTTGCAAGTTCAAGAATTCACATCTGACTATGAAATATGAATACCCTCAACTCCTATTAATCGATACTTTGATCCCGAAGGCCAACGTAATGAGACCGAAATCCTACGATTCATATAATTTGCAGTCGAAAACCACGGGACTGATCCGGGCCCACTAAAATAAAAAGAAAACGAAAACGAAAAAAATTGAGTATTTCGTTGCACTATTGCTTGTTTGTCACTTGTCTCTTCCACTCAGGGAGTTGGGACACGAAGGAACCTTCTCCCCGTCTCCTTCCCTTCCCTGTAGTACGTGCCTTATCCTGCTTCTGCTTCTTCTTGTCTCTGTGGTGGTGTTAGCAGAGTAGTAGCATAAGAGCTTGATTCAAAAACTTCTTTAAAGAGAGAAAGATGGATTTAGGTGAGTTATGGGCGATCTATGGTCCCGGCTTCGCCGGTGCCGTATTTGGTGCCGGTTGGTGGGTCTGGGTCGATGCCGTTGTTTGCAGTTCCGTCAAGGTCTCCTTCGTGCATTACCTTCCTGGTTCGTTCCTTTCTCTTATTCTTATTCTTCTTTTTCGTTTTTCTTTGCTTTAATTGTTGTCGATTTCGTTTTGAACTCTCGCAGGGATTTTCGCATCAGTGGCCGCTCTGATGTTCAATTGTGTTAGAAGAGAAGACATTGATTACTCCCCCTACGATGAAGGAGAGTGGAGGTGAGTCTTTTATCCAAGATTTGAATTATTTTTATGTCTAATTTCATTTTTGATTGTTGTTCCTCTGCCGATTATATATGTACGCTGTTTGGTTTTATTTAAAATTCTCTACGTCTAACAATTGATTCCTGTTGAGGGCATCCAGAAATTATCAGTTGGGGGAATGCATAGGAGATAATTACTCTTAATTACATAACTATTCTTGCTTACGGGATACTTTAGGTATAATCCGAGATTTGAAGCATGTGAATTGGTGTTTATCACAGTTGCTTGTTAACCATTGTATCTCAAGGCTTTGGCTCTCCACTCATTACTCAACTTAGGTTTGACTCATTTATTCTTGGCAGGAGTAACTATTTTATTTTTCTGGGGTCCACCCATTATTAGAATCATTACAAGTTCATTTAATAAGTTAGAAAATTAGTGAACACAATTTTGCTGCTTCACTTGAATGCAACTTATGTATGACTGTGTGTAACATGGGGAATATCTAAGAGAGATACCAATTGAATTGATGATTACCAATGATGGCCTTTCGACTTTTCGAGGAAACTAAGTTTTAAGTGAACTCAGAAATCAGAGTTATGAAGTAAAATATGGAATGGTTAAAGAGCACTAGGTGACTCCAATCCGCATCTTTGAAGAGAAAACCCTCATAGGCATAAAGAATATTATAATGTAACTGGCCGATATTTTGCGCCACCTTCCAAAAAATTTGCAGTTATAGCTTTGAGAAAAGAACTGATTAGCATCAATTGGAGCTCTCAGGCATTTTGAGAACAAGAGTGGTATATGGAGTGATATGTTCTCACCTGCTTTAACATGTATGTTGTGTATGACTTGATGAATCTATATTCCCTCAAGTTCCTTTAATTGTGCCTTTCCCTCTTCGGGACTGATTCATTGCGGGTCCATTGCATAATGTGGTGTCTGATTAATGCAGTGCTAACCTTAAACCGGCATATGCCAATGAGATCGGCTTGCGACAGGATCCCAGATATCAGGATAGAACCAGATTGAAAGAAAGCATATAACTTGATACACTACAACAGATATCCAAGTGGGAAAGAAAAGTAATAAAAGAAACAATACAAGAGAAGGATATGATTACGAATCACCACCTGATTACAAGGGTTGGAATCTCCACCAATACCCCAACCTTGGAATCACCACCAAGGTTTTCCTGAAATCACAATCACAATCACAATCCTACTGACATACTACAGCAGGGAGCATCCTGAATCACCACAGAACCCAAGGCTGAAGCCAAACTTATCATTAATCAAATTGTTGCATTTCATAGCATATCAGACCACTAATTTATAGACAAACCCCTCAACTTTTTATTCTTAGCACAATCACAAATTAGAAACTTTCCTAAGTTCTTAAACTTGAGAATCAAGGAATCCGAAAACAGAAACTTTTTAGAGCTTTGAGAATTTCTAAAACCATATTCAACAATTATTTAATAAAACAGAAACAATCCAAATTATTAATTCAATATGGACCCAATCTATACTAAATCTTTTAGGAAACTGAAAATAGAAATTATAAAGTAGTACTCAATTCCATATAGAACTCAAATCCCTTGTACACGGGTTCATACAGTTGGTCATTTACAATGGAAAACCCCAAAATACTTGGCACATATAACCCATTAGGGATTTAGAATTGATTCTTCAGAACTAAAACCATAATTGTTTAGGCGACTTCACAACCAAAGGTGTTCGAGGGGGGCTTAGGCGGCAAGGTGCCCTAGGCGTGCATTAATGACTATATGTAGTATAGCTACGATACTTTTATATAATTATGTTTAGGGAGAGGGCTGGGCATGCTGCTAGTTTTCTTGGAGCAAGTGGCTCAACCAATTGGGGGGGGTGCTGGGATGCAAGGGGCATGAAGGTCATTCCCACAGGGGAGGGATAGAGAGAGTGACACAGGACATCCTTTTCCCTTATGTTTATATGCAACATAGAAACCATTTCAAGGCACAATGTTATAATTATGCTAGTAATGGCCTAATATGAGAAAATTAACATATAATAAACGAAGCATAGCATAATATATAAGCATATTCATTAAAAAACAAAGCAATAAACATAAATCAACGTAAACTCATGAAGTGTCAATTTGATGCTCCTCAATGGAGATCCCTAGAATAATAGCTTGCTTGTGGAAACCAATGGTGTATTATTGGTTTTCTTGGCCCTTTACCTTGTGCATTGTCATCGAATCCACTAGTCCTTCTCATTACCAATGTCCTATCAGAGCCCTGCGAATTAGAGTTTTCAACTTCTTCCATGACAACCCAGAAATGTCATGATTCCTCATATATGCATTCCATCAAGTTAGTGCATAATTTGACAATGTTTTTGTTTTGTCTTCTTTTCGACGGATCAGCCCTATTGGAGAAGGGCTTCTAATTCCATATGACAGGAGAACAAGCATTCGCTGGATGGCCAAACATTGAATGAAATGTTGGCATGGGGCTTCGGCAATTTCAACTCCATTTTTCAGTATTTTCAATTGAAATTGATCTTGTATACGCCTGTTGAAGCACACGTTGGAGCATCCGAACAAAGTATCAGAGGCTGCCGTGGAAGAGACAGTAGCAAAAGGCACTAGTCTCCGTTGATCACCTACCAGCAGGGGAAGCTGCATATGTGGAAGGAACTAACTAGGGTTTAGGTACCAATTCGAAGAGCATTCGTTTACCGGAGTCGAGAGCAGCCAGCCCTAGAGGTACCACACTAACAGCGGCATCCCGACATGATATGGATCCCTACGCAGTAAACCCATCATTTCAAAAGCCGTCACTGGCATAGCTAGGCATAGGCATAGGCATAGCAAGGCACAGGTACAAGTGGAGACACAAGCAAAGGCAAATCCCGTTAGAACTTCATAGTCCAGGAATCAATGTGTTTGTGAGGACAGGCGAGAACCAATGGTTGTTGGTCTCAACTATATATCATGAAAGCCTAGGGGCTTAGTGTTTGTTTTTGTAGTTCATGTCTCTTCTCACCATCTCAACTACAGTGAAATTATCTATGTAGTTCTTTTAGAATTGATAGGTTGTTCTACTCTTGTGTCCAATGGCTTTATGACACTCTTTATGCTTGAGCTTCATTATGCATGGGACTAAATATAAATTAAAATTTGTTCTCAATCTTGTGTGCTACTAATAGGCTTATAAAAATTTGAGAACCATGAACAAAGAAGAGGAAAGAAGAGAGACAAAGAGATTGGTGTAACATGGGAGTCACAACCGTGTGGTGTAATTTGGTAGTCACAACTGTGTGGTTGGAACTACCCCTTTCATTCAATATATAAACTAGCTATTACAATGTCATAACACAAATAGGAAAGTAAAAGGCATAATAAAAAAAGGAAACTAACTTTAACTTAGGTAACGACTATTCTAAACCCAATAGGACATTAACAATGATATATTAAATATAATCCCACGGTATGGAGGTCTATGGTCACCCATAGCCCTCCAACTGACACATTCAGTAATACATTCAAACACTCCCCCTCAAGCTAGAGTATACATGTAGCAAAAGAAACCTCCAGCTTGGACCAACAAGAACTCCAACAAGCACAGAGAGAACTTCAATCAACCCTCATAAAGCCATCAACAACTCCAAAAGCCAAAGCCCTTCCAGGATGGAACTCCAATACCAACAAAAGCCCTTACCAAAGAAGGCAGTTCAATAGCAAAGAACAACAACACCAGAAGCCCCTCCCAAAGAAGGAACTCCAACAAAAATTGTAGCATCCAATAGTTACATCAAAAGTCCTTCCCAAAGAAGGCACTCCAACAAAAGTGTAGCACTCAACAGCTACATCAAAAGATTTTCCCAAAGAAGGTACTCCAATAGAAACTGTAGTTCCCAATAGCTACAACAAAAGCACTCACAAGTCTCAAACAAAGATCTCCCCAAATAGAGGTCTAACAGAAAATTCCACCATAAATAGACACCATAAGGCCACCAGGGACCAAACAATATCAGGTTGTTGAATATACTAAACAACATTAGGTCGTTGAATATACCATCTTCAAAAGAGAAAATAGTTGCTGAGGACAGACATGAGCATATACGTCTTTAAATGAAATAATATCTAGCAAACAATCAATCAAATCGAACAGATAATAATTTGAATCTCGCCCTCACATGTAGTACACAAGGACAAATATTTTCCAACAACCACCATCACAAAGAATCCCATAACCAAGAGCACCACAATAAAATAATTTTCTATCTCCCCTTTACTGTAGCAAATATGAACAAATAACTCCAATTACCTTGCATGCAAGTATCGATTTTCCCAAAAAAGGGAAAATTCCAAATTGAGGTGATCTTGGACCCACCAAAGAAATAATTTGGCACATACATATGCCCAATGGAAATTCTGTAATTGCTTTGTATAATCCCCAATTGGTGCAGAACCCCGGGTCGAAATACTCAATTGGGTTCACCATTAGAATTCAATTAATCCAAGTTGATGGCAATCTTGTAATTAATCCATCAATCCCGGGTTTAAACCTATTACTGACCACAATTATGGGCCTGTCCAAGCACACGATAGCAAAAAATAAGGAAGAATGGCATAACCGTAATCAACCAAAATTGAAAAGGGGATGGTATAGCTATAATTTAATTGCAATTCAATAAAACACAGCCCCAAGGCAAAAGGGTAAACTTGGAAGCACAAGAAAAATTAGGACATTAGGTTATTAAAGGCAAAGAGGGGTAAATATGAAAACAAAAGAATAAAGAAAAAGGGTCAAACAAGTACCGTGAGTTATTGTCTAAGTGTCTAACTACTCATATGGGGGTAGTTCTGGGAATTAATAGAAAAGAGGCTAACTAAAGCAACCAAGCAACATATGGAAGAAAAAGAAGAAGAGAGTTTTCTTCTTCATTCCTCACGAAACCAGCAGTAGCAACCACTTGAATCGAACAAACCAGGAAAGAGGAGGGCAGCAACTATGGAGTCACTAGCAGAAATCGTAAACCAAGATCACAGCAGCAAGAGAATAGGGTTTCCCTTGGAGCAATGCAGCAGACACAGCCAGGAGACCCGAGACCCGAGACCCGAGACCCTCAATCCCAGCAAATGACCAGCTAAGGGTTTGATCAACAGAACATTCATCTTCAACTTGAGATGAAGCAGCGACAAACGGAAGGGGCAAACAGAACTTGATTTCATTTCTCAGGCCTGTTGATTCCTCCCAAAAGTAAGCTGAGTAAACACCATGTAGGTTGAGAACTTCTGCAACCTGAATCTGATGATGAAAGGAAACTCAGATCTGAATCTGAGTTGTAACTCGCAAGAGATGAACCGATTGGGGTAGGAATCCAGGGTATGGTTAACTTGGAGACCAATTTCCTTCGACGAAAACCACGCGACCAACAGAAGGTTATCTTCTTTAACCTTTGACTGCAGCAGACCAGCAATCAATCAACAACAAATAAGCAGCTTCTTCAACCTTTGAACAGACAAAATCAGACATGATCTTCAGATATGGTTTGCATCAACCTTCATTGAAACCAAGGATTAAAGTATCGGTATCGGTCACCGTATCGGTTGACCAAAATTAAGATACGTATCAGAGGGTATCGTATCGTATCGGAGATACACTAAGATACGCTAAAGATACACACATAAATGGATAGGAAACATTTTTTTAAATACTTTTGCATAAAGAATTTGTTAAAAAAAGCTATTGATAACATGTATTATGCATAAACACTAAATTGAGGGTAT
>NC_056558.1:16111739-16118408 GCF_013358625.1 Macadamia integrifolia
CCAATACATACCGAAACATACATTTTACCTCAATTTTATATTTTTCATAGAGTCGTATCAAGGCATGTCGTATCGTATCGATGTGTATTAGTGGTGTATTGATGCATATCGGTATGTATTGTAGGATATATATCGATACGAAATGATTTAAAAAATTCAATGTATCGTATCGGTGTGTATCGTATCGATCGACTAAATTTAAGATACGTATCGGAGGGTATCGTATCGGTATCGGAGATACTTAAAACCATGATTGAAACACTAGTTCTTATTTTTCTAAGAACTAGAGCTTCACCAGTAGCATGATACTTTTGAATGACTCCCAAACCAGCAATTTGTTAAGGCTCTGATACCATGTAAAGATTCGAGAACCAGAATCAAAGAAGAGAGAGACAAAGAGATTAGTGTAACTTGGGAGTCACACCCGTGTGGTTGGGACTACCTCATTCATTTAATATATAAACTAGCTATTACAATGTCATGACACAAATAGGAAAGTAGAAGATATAATCAAAAAAGGAAACTAACTGTAACTTAGGTAACAACTGCCCTAAACCCAACAGGACACTAACAAAGATATATCAAATATAATCCCATGGTATGGAGGTCTATGGTCACCCATAGCCCTCCAACCGACGCGCTTACTCAGACATTCTAACAAGGCTTATTGTTGTAATGCTGTAGGAAATTGCTGACCCCATTTAGTGGGGATAGGGTTGCATAGCGACCTAGTGGTCTCAGGTTCGAGCCAGGGAACAGCCTGTCCACGAAGTGGGGGTAACTGGTAAGGCTGTGTACATTATGACCCTCTCTAGACCCCGCAGTGGCGGGAGCCTCGTGGACTGGGCACGCCCTTTTTTTTACTGAGTTGTTGTAATGCTGTAGGAAATCTCTCTCTCTCTCTCTCTCTCTCACACACACACACACATAGCATGCTCGGGTGTTGGGTCTGCCAACACCTTTTCTCTTTTGCTGGCTACACCTTTGGTTGTTCATACGTTTGGATGTGTGACCATTCAGCACTTTTTGACGGGCACCTCTTGAAAAACACTGGGCAACAGAAAAAATGATGCTGGCTGCATCGACCACCACTGACCTGGACTGAAAGCTGCTTTTTTGCTTTTATGTCCAGCAACAGCAACTGGGCCCCCATTTTATCCAAACACAACCAGGGAGGGGTGTGGACTATCATGAGATTGTTTTTAGTTACTTGAGATTTTGTTTAGAATTGGAGTCAATGACCATCTTCACTAACACAACATCTTGTCTGCAGATTGAAGCTTTGGCTTTTCTTTGCTTACGTTGTATCCTTTGTATCTCTAGCGGCGTCTGTTGGGTTATTAATACAAGATTCACTTGTGAAATCTGGTCCTTCAGTGTGGACAGGGGTTGCAGGTGTCCTGCAATGTGTGTTTGTTTTGATCAGGTACATGTTCTCTTGCCTTTAATCAACCTGGACTTCGATATTTCAGGAAATGATCCTAAGATTACAGATACATGTTTATAATTATGATATCATTATGAACTTTTGGGAGAAGAATTAACTTAGTTGGGGTGCCATGTAAAATGAGGGGCACAAGGTAAACATACAAAAGTAGCTGGTAGGTCTTGGATTGCTGTTGTCATTATTGTTAACTGGCTAATGAACCTATGCTTAGCATCTGTGGTACTGTTATCAAACACATTAGTCATACAAGCTTCTCATCCGTTATGATTTTTAGGTTCTAGATTTTTCTCCCAAGAAGAAATGAGCTTGGCCTTGTCAACTGCAAATTCAAAAGCTGTATAGGTCATGCCTTTATACATTCCATGCTAAGTGATTAAGCTAATATAGCTCAAAAATTGAATCTTTCTAACTTTAAAAAGATTTTTTTTTTTTCGTATTAGACAACTTGATTATTTTATTAAAAAGCAAATTATTTCAACACAAACTATTTTAATTACCTAAATTTGAAGGTTATGGGGCGTGTCCTTTTCTTCTTCTCTTCTCTCTTCCTCATTTTTAAGGCAGACCATGACACCAAAGGGATACTTTGAAGGGTATGATGGTGCACGATTCATTGGGAGTCTTAGCACTGATCTGGGGTTGAGAGGAGATAAAGATGAGGGGGAGATAGTGAGCTAACATATGGGATTTTTATTTTATTTTTGGGGTAAATAATAAATGGGAGATTATAGTTTCTGTAGTTGAGTGTTTCAATAGAATAAATAAGTATGATAAGAACAGAGAAGATAATTTCATATGGAAGGAGAGGAAATAGAAAACTAAATTTGTCCTGCTAATGTGCATTTTGGTGGGATTTTACTTTCCTATTGTTGTGTTGCTGATTCCATTTAGTTGGGATAAGGCTGAGTTGTTTTTTGTAGTACATGTCTTCTGGGCTGATTATTTCTTAGCACTCCAAGTATGCTTGTCAATGCCCTTGCTGTTGTTTAGTTTTCTTGTTTTTTTTTTCTTTATAATATATTTTATTTTTTAATATTCTGGGCAGAAGGTTTCCTTGTCTGTACAGTCCAGAGATCAAATTTGGAGGGCTCTTTTTTTTTTCCTTTAATTTCTATTTTCTTGCCTTAAATGCAGCTAGGTGGTAAAAATATGTTCCTTGCCCAGGTTTTCTTTTACCAACTTATCATGGTTCTTTATTATATATAATTAATGGTAGTGATTGTGATCACCATTTTCATGATTATTGTAGTGTTCTGATTGGTAAATTCATTAACCTTTGCAGTGGGCTGATCTACTGGACATCTCATTCAGACTAAGATGGGAACTGTTGAGCCGATGATTTGGAATGGAAATTGAGTGCATGTCCACTCTAATTTGTCTTTCCACTGGGGAAAAAGAAAGTCTCACTTCTTGTGATTCTTTTTGGGAGGAAGGTAGTCTTCTGTAAATGTTTCTGTTGATAATCTTGACTATCGAGTAATGTACAAATGTTCCCAGACTCAACCAAAAACTGCTCATGTTGATATACCACAGTTAATCAAAAAAAATTTGGGTCCTCAGAAATTGAAAATCTATATTACAAACCTTACAGGATTGAGTTTTCTCGTTTAACTGGTAGATGACTGTCGAGGGGCTGATTCTGCTGGTCATTTAGTTTTCTAATCAAGGATGTCGTTTAACTAAGGTTTGTGAACTAGGATACCATAAGACTAGTTGCCTCAATTGCTCTGAATTAAGAGTAACTCTTGTTGCCATGCTGGAGGGCCTAGAAGTTTTTCTTCATGTGTTCTCTCTACTTGTAATTGGTCAGATGGGGATTTTGTTCTGAATGTTATTGAATTGAGATTTTGAGAGAATCCTATGGAACTTGATTTCATTGAGGATACTTCAGACAATATATGAAACTTTCAATTGTGCTCATTGCTAGTAGACTCAGATCTGGGTGTACAATTTGATGATCAAACATTGAATTTCTGAAGGAACTGTGGACCAACGACCCTTTTGCAGGTCTTCTACATCAGTAGTCTCTTATACGGAAATTAAAGAAGCCAGAGGAAAAAGCAAGTGAGCCATGTGACAGTTTGGCTTGTGCTGTTTTAATCATCATGAACTACCAACCGTTATGCAAATATTAGAGAAACCCCGGCTGTACGGAACAGATGCAAGGAGAGGAGGTGGCTGGAATAGCGAAACCCAAGAAATAAAAAATTTAGAAGCACAAGCAGCCAAGCGATAAATCTCACCAACATCTACCTGATTAACATGTACAAACAAAATAAAAGAAAAACTCACTAATGATGTGAAATGGGGTGGGAGTGGTTATCACTTGGGGAGAGGATCCTCACTAAAAATTTACCCTCACCCTCCAAAGTATAGGTAATGTACTGTTTAATACTCAGGTAGAGGGGGTCTTCTTGTTAGTTGCAGTGATAAATTCAGAGACTTTCGGATTGTGATCCTAGCCAGTAGACAAGATTTTTTCTCACACAACTACAGTCTTTCGAGTTGTGTACCCAAGCCAGCAGCTAAGGATTTCTCCTCTCACAACTAGAGTCTTTCGAGTTATGTATCCAGGTCAGCAACCAAGGATTTCTCCATGTACTTTACGTACATCTGTGAGCTTGCTCTAAGCCCATTACCTTGGGTTGAAATCGTCTGCAATTCCGATCTCGTACAATTCCGTGCAATACCACCTTCAGGTGGTGACACGTGTATTGATACCAATACAATGGTCCAGATCTGGTACAACTAATAAAACATTAAATCAATGAAGAGGCATTTAAATCAGATCTGGACCATTGCATTGGTATCAATACACGTCACCCCCTGAATGTGGTATTTCACGGAATTGTACGAGATCGGAATTGCAGACGATTTTTTTCCCATTACCTTTGGTAGCAAATGACTTTTGAAACTGCATAATTTAAGGTCAGCTGCTTCTCCTCCTTGCCCTTCTTCATCTAATTTTCATAATGCTCTATCTTGTGAAAAGCCATCACCTTGTGCGGTAGACTTAAATCCCCATCGTTTATAACTCAAATATTTTTATAAGTACTTAACTATGAGTTAAACTAGTTGTTAGAGTAAAGTCAATTCAAATTGATTTTGAATTCAAGCTAAAGAACATTAATTAGAAGTAATTAAACTTCATTATAAATTAAAGACTTCCTAAGTTCCAAGAAAAACTAGCTATTAAACTCTCTCAAACACCACTTAATATGTCTAGAGAACTCCACACTTGATTGTCTATTAAGCTACTCATTCAATGATTTAAGCTACGAAGTTTGGATCAAATAATGTCTCTTCATGGTTGATTGCGTACCACCACGGGTTACCGTAAAGATAGAGGACTTAGAAAGTGAGCTTCTGTGTGGACGGATGATCATCACTATTGTCCGCTAGAGTTTACTTTAGTGTATTCTTTTATACTCTATCGATCACAGCTTTACATTGATGAGCATGGACAACAAGGTCTACATATTCTCCAAGTCAAATGACCTAATTTCTTAGGTTTTCACTTAAGTCTCATTACCTATGGGTTTATCTGATCTCGTAGAGATCTTGACATCAACTAACGCTAAAAATGCAGACTTTTCACTGTATATATTACCATGTTTTTGGATTAGAACCACCTATTAAGATAAGCTTTTTATATATGATTACCATTTATACACATTAATAAAACATTGGCAACAAATTTTTGTAGTAAATGAAAATATATGATTTGGTGTCACCAAAGATATGACAACAACCACTATATATATATATATATATATATATCACTATGTGCTTGGATTGGAACCATTTATAAGGTAATGTTTTAATAGATTATTACTATTTAAATACATTTATGAAGCATTGGCAATTTTTTTTTCCAGTAATATTTTATAGATTGTTACTATTTAAATACATATATGAAACAACCCCAAAGAGGTAGCCAAGTTGGCAAGGGACCTTCACCTTTGGAAGTATGTGGTTCTGAGTTCTATTCCTCTTACCTGCTCTTCATTGCTTTTGGTGAAAATGGAATGGTTCTCAATCTTGATATGAGATATGCATGGTTTTAAGTATCGGTGCGTATCGTGCCATATCGGCAGGCATCGGCATGATACATGAAAATTTTAAAGCCCTTATGTATCGATACGTATCCTACGATACGCACCGATACACCACCAATATGCACCTTAAAGCCCTTATGTATCGATACGTATCCTACGATACGCACCGATACACCACCAATATGCACCGATACGCACTGATACTCACCGATACTCTATGAAAAATTTAAAATTGAAGTGAAATGTACGTATCAGTATGTATCGGTATGTATCGACCGATACACACCGATACGTACCGATACAGTCATAAAATGGCCAAAATGGGTAATTTTTTAGAAAAACACAATTTTTTGAGGTGTTTTTGTTCCAAAGTTGCTGCCAACCATTTTTCTCTCTAACTAAAGTGGAAATCAAGGTTAGGAACAAGGATTTTACATTTATGGGACAATTACAAACCTTGGATTCTTAGTGCGATACTCTCAATTTACTGTTTATGCATAATACATGTTATATATAACTTTTTTTAACTATTTTTTTTTATGTAAAAGTGTATAAAAAAGTGTTTCCTATCCATTTATTTGCGTATCTTTAGCGTATCTTAGCGTATCTCCGATACGATACGATACCCTCCGATACGTATCTTAATTTTGACCGACCGATACAACGACCGATACCGATACTTTAATCCTCAGATATGTATGGATCCGCGGGACTAGTTAGGCCAAAGGTTTGGATAACCGTTGTTAGCAAAAAAAAATGACAATTTTTTTCTTTTACAACTAATGAAAATATACGATTTGATATCACCAAAGATATAAGAACTAATGTTAAAAATGCAGACAATCCACTATATATAGTAGCATGTTAGGATTGGAGTTATCTCTAAGATAGATTTTTATAGATTGTATTACCATCTAAACACATTTATAAACATTGACAATTTTTTTTTACAATTGATGAAAAATATTTGATTTGATGCCACCAAAGATATGACAACTGAAGTGTATATAGTATCATGTGTTTGGATTGAAACCATCTATAAGATTTTTATAGTTTATTTCCTTTTGAACACATCTATAAACGCTAGTAACAATTTTTTACTATTAACAATAGGATATATATATATATATATATATATTGATGCCACAAAAATAGACACTCCAT
>NC_056558.1:16118428-16160999 GCF_013358625.1 Macadamia integrifolia
ATCTTGCTTTCACTGTTTTGGGGCCTAATCTATTTCATGAGTAGAAATTGGATTACAATAACCATTGCTTCCATCGCTCAATGATAATTTTTTCATAGTTTTTTACTTTATTGTATAAAGTAATTTGCTCTTTATAAGTATACAAATCAAGTTAATAACTTGATAAATAAAAAATATACAATAAACTATAAAAATAATATCCGAATTTTTTGCCTGACTTTTATTTTTTTAATCGAATAATTCTCGAATCCGAATCTGACTCCGATTTTTATTTTGTCTGCTTTTTTGACCGCTATTTTGACCGAATCCTTAAATTAATCAATCGAATTATTCCGAATAATTCTCCGCCCGAATAATTCCCTAATCCGAATTTGCTGACTATTGTCACAACTACAGTCTTTCGAGTTATGTATCCAGGTCAGCAACCAAGGATTTCTCCATGTACTCTACGTACATCCGTGAGCTTGCTCTAAGCCCATTACCTTTGGTAGCAAATGACTTATATTTCTTCAAGTTTGAAACTGCATAATTTAAGGTCAGCTGCTTCTTCATTGGATCATCCTCCTTGCCCTTCTTCATCTAATTTTCATAATGCTCTATCTTGTGAAAAGTCATCACCTTGTGCGGTAGACTTAAATCCCCATCGTTTATAACTCAAATATTTTTATAAGCACTTAACTATGAGTTAAACTAGTTGTTAGAGTAAAGTCAATTCAAATTGATTTTGAATTTAAGCTAAAGAACATTAATTAGAAGTAATTAAACTTCATTATAAATTAAAGACTTCCAAGAAAAACTAGCTATTAAACTCTCTTAAACACCACTTAATATGTCTAGAGAACTCCACACTTGATTGTCTATTAAGCTACTCATTCAATGATTTAAGCTACGAAGTTTGGATCAAATAATGTCTCTTCATGGTTGATTGCGTACCACCACGGGTTACCGTAAAGATAGAGGACTTAGAAACTGAGCTTCTGTGTGGACGGATGATCATCACTATTGTCCGCTAGAGTTTACTTTAGTATTCTTTTATACTCTATCGATCACAGCTTTACATTGATGAGCATGGACAACAAGGTCTACATATTCTCCAAGTCAAATGACCTAATTTCTTAGGTTTTCACTCAAGGATTAAAGTATCGGTATCGATCGCCGTATCGGTCAGTCAAAATTAAGATACGTATCGGATAATATCGTATCGTATCGGAGATACACTAAGATACGTTAAAGATACACACATAAATGGATAAGAAACATTTTTTTTAAACACTTTTGCATAAAGAATTTGTTAAAAAAAGCTATTGATAACATGTATTATGCATAAACACTAAATTGAGGGTATCGTACTAAGAATTCAAGGTTTGTAGTTGTCCCATAAATGTAAAATCCTTGTTCCCAACCTTGATTTCCACTTTAGTTAGAGAGAAATATGGCTGACAGCAACTTTAGAACAAAAACCCTTCAAAAAATCGTGTTTTTTTTTTTAAAATTACCCATTTTGGCCATTATATGACCATAGCGCACTGTATCGGTACATACCGATACTCACCGATACGTACCGATATATATCGATACTCACCGATACGTGCCAATATACCGATACGTACTGATCGATACATACCGATACTCACCGATACATATCAATACATACCGAAACGTACATTTTACCTCAATTTTATAATTTTCATAGTCGTATCGAGGCATATCGTATCGTATCTATGTGTATTGGTGGTATATTGATGCATATCGGTATGTATTGTAGGATATATATCGATACGAAAGGATTTTAAAAATTTCATGTATCGTATCGATGTGTATCGTATCGATCGACTAAATTTAAGATACGTATCGGAGGGTATCGTATCAGTATCGGAGATACTTAAAACCATGTTTTCACTTAAGTCTCATTACCTATGGGTTTATCTGATCTCGTAGAGATCTTGACATCAACTAACGCTACAAATGCAGACTTTTCACTGTATATATTATCATGTTTTTGGATTAGAACCACCTATAAGGTAAGCTTTTTATATATGATTACCATTTATACACATTAATAAAACATTGGCAACAAATTTTTGTAGTAAATGAAAATATATGATTTGGTGCCACCAAAGATATGACAACAACCACTATATATATATATATATATCACTATGTGCTTGGATTGGAACCATTTATAAGGTAATGTTTTAATAGATTATTACTATTTAAATACATTTATGAAGCATTGGCAATTTTTTTTTCCAGTAATATTTTATAGATTGTTACTATTTAAATACATATATGAAACAACCCCAAGGAGGTAGCCAAGTTGGCAAGGGACCTTCACCTCTGGAAGTATGTGGTTCCGAGTTCTATTCCTTTTAAAACCCTTATGTATCGATACGTATCCTACGATACGCACCGATACACCACCAATACGCACCGATACTCACCGATACTTTATGAAAATTTTAAAATTGAAGTGAAATGTACGTATCAGTATGTATCGGTACGTATCGGTACGTATCGATACGGTCACAAAATGGCCAAAATGGGTAATTTTTTAGAAAAACACAATTTTTTGAGGTGTTTTTGTTCCAAAGTTGCTGCCAACCATTTTTCTCTCTAACTAAAGTGGAAATCAAGGTTGGGAACAAGGATTTTACATTTATGGGACAATTACAAACCTTGGATTCGTAGTGCGATACTCTCAATTTACTGTTTATGCATAATACATGTTATATATAACTTTTTTTAACTATTTTTTTTATGCAAAAGTGTATAAAAAAGTGTTTCCTATCCATTTATGTGCGTATCTTTAGCGTATCTTAGCGTATCTCCGATAC
The DNA here is from genome assembly GCF_013358625.1 of Macadamia integrifolia. Lineage (NCBI taxonomy): Eukaryota > Viridiplantae > Streptophyta > Magnoliopsida > Proteales > Proteaceae > Macadamia > Macadamia integrifolia. The sequence goes on from NC_056558.1 coordinate 16,121,263, forward strand.
GATACGATACCCTCCGATACGTATCTTAATTTTGACCGACCGATACCGATACTTTAATCCTCAGATATGTATGGACCCGCGGGACTAGTTAGGCCAAAGGTTTGGATAACCGTTGGTAGCAAAAAAAAATGACAAATTTTTTCTTTTACAACTAATGAAAATATACGATTTGATATCACCAAAGATATAAGAACTAATGTTAAAAATGCAGACAATCCACTATATATAGTAGCATGTTAGGATTGGAGTTATCTCTAAGATAGATTTTTATAGATTGTATTACCATCTAAACACATTTATAAAAATTGACAAATTTTTTTTACAATTGATGAAAAATATTTGATTTGATGCCACCAAAGATATGACAACTGAAGTGTATATAGTATCATGTGTTTGGATTGAAACCATCTATAAGATTTTTATAGTTTATTTCCTTTTGAACACATCTATAAACGCTAGTAACAATTTTTTACTATTAACAATAGGATATATATATATATATATATATATATATTGATGCCACAAAAATAGACACTCCATTTCTTTTGCGTGACTCTCTCTCTCTCTCTCACATTCTTCCACATATTCTTAGCCCTAAGACTTATGTTTCAACTTAAGTTTTCAGTTAAAAAAGAAGAAAAAAAAGGAAAGAAAAGTTGCTTAAATGGCCATGGATGGTATTGCTAGCGTCCTTTTGAAGGTAATAGTTATGATCGTGTCTCTTATTATTGTGACATCCATTAGAGGGGCTCAAAAAGAAGAACTATGTGTGAGATTTCCAATTAGGTGGGCTAGCATAGTCCAAGGTTTGTTTCTAAAACCGGTTTAATAGTGATGACTACAGACGGAGGAAGCAGATAGTATCTAATATTGGTAAGTGATCTGTATGGAGATATTTGATTCTATTGGCACACTTTAATGATATGAAATATATATTATTATGTGTGGACCTAAGGTATTGTTTCCTTAATGGGAAGGAAACTCTAATTTCCTTGTAGGGTTGATCCCAATCCTCCACCCTATATATAGTTATCTACCGATCCATTAAGTGATGCTAGTGATCCAAAAAGAAAGGGAAGGATGGTATACCAGACCAACATTGATCGTGGTATACAAGGAACATGTGAAAAGGGATAGGAGGAGTTGTCATTCTTCAGACATCGATTTAGGTATGTCGTTATTGTCTCTATAGTAATTGTATTACATGGTTATTTGATCTCCATGCGACGTATTGCATGTATCTTTGCTATCAATGGCATCAAAGCCAGGTTTACCTTGAACTATGCTAGCCCACCTAATTAGAAATTTTATACTTACAATCTCTCTCTCTCTCTCTCTCTCTAATGATATTTATGGCAAGAGATCATTGCCTAATAGTATTATCATGTTTATGAATATAGAACGATAAGCATATAAACCATGAATTCGTCTTCTGTTTGCAACTTTTCATATGATTTATGAATGGTCTCATAAAGATTGTGTTCATAATGTAGTTCGGTCTTCATTCCAATTTAGGCATAATCCATTTTTTCCTATTTCTAGGAGGAGGATTGAGACTGTAATAATCTTTATGGTAAGAAGCATGTCTTACTTGATACAAAAAAATTGCATGTATTAAGAACTTGTGAGAGGGTTATCTGAACAAGTTACAGAGAAAAACGCATCAATGGTATTCAATGGAATGGTTTCATACATAGGAAGGGCAGCGAGGTCTTTCATGTGGGAAACAGAGTTAGACAAAGATGATACTAGCATACCCGCCTGGAAAAAGTAATAGGACTAGACAATGAGTCAAAAATGTAGAGTAATCCTTTATTTATGTTCACAATTCCCTTTCCTTGCTCAGGCAATGTTCTTTGCTTCCATGTTGACTTAGAAGGTTTTAAATCAAACAAAATTTTCTTTTTCAATATATGACAAATGGTTTTAACTTGCCTAACCCAGATACCACAAACCATCTAATTGGAACAAATGGTTCAACTAGATCATACCTAAAAAATCCGCCAAACCAATTTTGACCATACAAAATCATTATTTTGTGGGTTATAGACCCTAATATTGGTTGCAATTTTACACCATTCCTTCTCTCTCCAAAGAGATGGGGATGTTTGTACCCAATAGGAAAACATACCATAATTCTCAAGTGCCTCCACTAGGGGCTATCAAACTCCTGATGTTGCTTGGTCTTGTAATATTCTATTTATTGTACACTCATTTCACGTTATATATTATAAGGGTTTTGATTTTCTTGTTTTCATGTATCGTATATTTTATGATGTATGATATGTTGTGACAAAATAATAAAATATGTTACTTGCCTATATGAAACCACAACTCTACCCATAACCTGTTTAATTCTCAGCAAAATTCCATTTTCGACACCATCATTTTTTAAAAAGACTTCCACGTAGCTAGCTGAGTATTGTTACAGAACAAAACAATTCTGAAAGATGCCAGACTTTGTCATAAAGTCATCCTTTTCCAGTTTGCAAGATTAGAAGTCCAGGATTAACTACATCATGCAGTGAGAAGAAACAGCACTCTTTTGGCCTTCTTGCAAGAAAATAAAGAATATCCAAGCATAAAAGATAAACAAAATGCATTGCACCATAAATAAGTAAAGTAACTCTGGGATCAATATTTACATTAACCCAAGACAAAAGTAACTTCTGCAAAACTCTTTCAGTGTGGCTTAAAAGAATCATAGGCAGACCAGCCAACTTGTTTTGTTATGAAAGACAACCAAAACCAATAAAAAGTGACATAACCATCTAAATAAAACCCATGAAATATAACATTACAAAGCAAATGAAAAATACCAATCCAAAATGGTTAAGCTGTTGGACTTTGCTACACTAATTTAAGCTCACTACAAAACACTAGATCGAATGCTTTAACTACTACTTATCTACATTGTCCTCATTTAGACTGGCATTACCTTCTTCAGGCTTCACTATATCATCAACTCTACGGCTATTATCGTCGACCCCAAGGACATCATCCATCATATCATCTTCTCCCACATTGATATCTTCCACGTCATCCTCATCAATATTGTTGCCACTACCAGGGATCTTCCGCATCTTGGGCCCATGCTCAAGTCTGTGGGTTTCAAGCTCTTTGTCCATTGTCTCCTGGTTCAAATTGTTGTTAGCTCTTCTTGCATTTCTTCCGTTCTGCCATCTCTCCAGTTCTGTTTCCACATTGGAGACATATTGTTCTGCAATCTGCTTCTGATAGTCTGATAACTCCTCCCTTCTAGCAGCTTTCCATTCCAGAAAAGCCTGCCAGGTAATTTGCAAGTATTAATCAACATTTCTTTCTACCTATGCACTCAAGACATTATTATTTCAAATCTGAAAGGAGGTATTCTCAAGACATTATTATTTCAAACCTGAAAGAATGATTAATACCTCCTAGAGAGTGATACGAGTGTGAAAATAATTTTGACAATTTAAATCATATTAGAAAACAACTAAACCTTTGCATAAATCAGTGATATCCAATAGAAAAAGATGCCAGTTGATACAGATCAACCAACCTATGTGTAGCACCCAAAGGCACTTCTGGTTATACCAAATATCAATCTAATGAGCAGACTCTTGTTAATAGATCTCCTTAAATTGTCAACCACATAAAGCAAAAGCATCTTGAATCAGATTCACAATGTGGTTTCCAAATCACTTCCAATGAACAAAGCAATTCATTTCAGTAGTAGAAAGATTAGCAACAAAATCCAAACTACAACACACCTTTTCCTTACGCTCCTCAACCAGAGCTGCATCTTCCTCCAGTGGTTTTGCAGGCATATAATATATTGGCGGCTCCGCTTTAGTCCTAACATACCACAACCCACAAACATCAAACAAGAGTCAGACATTACCAAAATAAAAATTTTGTTGTTCTACCTATAATCCTGCAAAGAAGCAGGAAGCATCCAGTTTCTTCAATATCATGCACACGAACAGAAACTTATCTTTGTCTCAATAAAATTGTGAATATGGACACTTTGTACCAAAATTAAAAATAACCTGCAAGAAGAGAATTGAACATGTAAACAATAACCAAGAAAACATACAACTGGAAAAAGTACAGCCGGAAATATTTCAGTCTTCTTATTTCTGTTTTAATTCCATGTACCTTAGAAAATTGCAAAGCTTTTTATGGTGCTCACTCCACCGAAGAAATAGCAGCTCCAACTTCTTTTCTTCGGCCTTGGCTGCAACACGTGCTCGGAGAGTCTGCAGTTAAAAAAGGTGATCAGATGAACAAAGAAGCTATTTTCAAGTTTGCTCCAGACACAAGCTTATGACATGGGAAAAAAGCAAGCAAACACACCAGATCTCTTCTCCTTTTTTCAGCAATTTGCTCACGTTCCTGCTGCCGCAGCCTTTCACTTTCTTCACGTGCCCTTTGCTCAGCCTAGAGACAGTTTCAAACAATAAACCATCACACAATGAACTCAAGCCAGAACTCACTCCACTAACCAAGATGAATCATCATATTTAATATGAAATGTTTAATTCTTGTTCCCTAGGAGGAATAATGATGCAGTTAAAGTATTACATAGGGGTTTGTGCCTTTGAATTATTTTATAATTTCATTAGAGTAAGTTGTTAATGATTGGGTGATTGAGTCCAAGTTAAGAGTCAAATTCTGTTTTAGTTTTGGACAAGGATTAAGATTGTTTTAAGTCTTCAAGTACATGATGTAACGAAGGATTAAAGAGATTAGAATGAACAAAGTTTCTTTTGGGATTCTCACGCTTCTGTGGGCTGCTGCTATGAGCCACCTTCTTTTCTCCCAACTCTAAGATCTACTCTTCCAGGTGTGTCCTCTCAATACTTCTCCATATTCTTCTCTCTTCCTTCCCTGTTATTATTATGATACAGTTTATTTTTCCTTCTTGTGGTACTTCTGGACTGAACTAATTTGACTTCCAACACACCCTCACAAGTCAGTTTGGTCCAAGATCTTGGGCGTATGTTGCCCTTTCCTAGGCGACCCAGAGCATACGTTCAAGCATCTAAAGATCATTCCCGCTATGATATATTTCTTTGGCACCAAATCTTGTCCTGTACAGTCCACCAGATCCATTCTGCAGAGCCTGACATCCTCTTAATACTTGATATTTGAGACTCTTGTTGGTTGATCCTATGAGGTTCAGGGGTTGAAAACTTAATACTACAATCTTATTGGATTTAGTTGCTTGGGTAGGGAATTGTTTCAATCGTGAGTGAGTTTTTTCTACCGCTGGGTTCTCTTCCTATCGAAGGTTGAAGTAGTATTGTTCACGGGAATTACTATTATGACCTTCTGTTTAAATTCCTTTGAATCTTTACCTCTTTTATTTTAAATTCCCAGAATACACCCCAACTTATTTATGTACTTCATTTTAGCCCCAAAATCTGTTCCTCTTCTTTATTGGTCTTTAACTACCATTCAATTACTTCTTATTAATGGTACCTTAATCACTCTTGTGGCCCATAGCAATCCCAAGGTAGGGTTTTGAAATCAGGTTCGCATCAAATAGTCCATCTAATTGACCCACAAAACTTGCGGTAATCAACCTTTGACAAACGATATGAACCACCGAACTCCATAATCTCTCATTTGGATGGTTAGCACAATTAGTTCTCTATTATTAATACCATCGGTGTGCATACTTCCTACAAGTGCATGATATTTAAATTCAAGAAGATCCGTAATACTTGGACACTTATATAATATCAGAATTGAATCCTGAAAGGGGCTAAAAGGCAAACTGCTGGACAGAAAAGAGATCTATGTATTTCTTTCTTAATCGGTAGTTATTCATAGTTGTATTTTTACATGATCAATAAAGATTATGATATTTACAAGAAAATGAAATCATATAGCCTTTGGATCTCTCTAAATATCTATAAGGAATTATTAGAAATTAGAGAATATTAGTTAGGGGAAAAATAGTACTTGGAAACCTTTCTATCACAAATACCACTTTTCAACCACATGGGTGGATGATTTGGCAATTTGTCCATTGGATAGATTTGGAATATGTTGGATAGGCCACTTGTCAAATTTGGTGCATATCTCAACCATATGACCCACCATGTCTTGGATGTCCCCCTTAATTTTGAAAAGTTCCTGATGCATTCAGATTGTGTTCACTTCCTAGACTATTCAAAGTTCTTCCCTCTTTATCACATGTCATGTCTATTCTGTAATATATGACAATGTGGATAACATATGCACCAAATTCAGGCCCCAATCAAACTGCCAACGGGTTCTGGGTAAAATTGTGATGGAACCCAGTAACTAAGTTGGTTATCCCACATGTACAACAGCTGGTTCTTACAATTTTATACTAGTTATTTTCTAAAACCCCTTGTAATGTAATACTGAATTTGAAGACTCAAAACAGTACCAATTGACAATAATCAAGGAAATAGTTCAGATTAAGGAGAATTCAGATAACTCAAAATCATCTCACCTAAAATATATATACATATATACACAATCAGTTCACCAGAATAGGTTCAGAGTCAAATCGAATTTATCAAATCATTAGTATAACAGTGACAGAATTATAGTTCAATCTAATGGACAGATCTGAAATTAGGGAGTCAATCCTAGTTGTGCTAGGAGAAGGGCATTTCGGTAATTTCACAGATCATGTTAAAACTCAGAAGGCAGCAACATAAAGGTCACTCGAATCGGATCTTAAGATATGAATATCAGCAGAATTAAATCAGTAAATCAGTAACTCAACTCAGTATTCAGTTGCACAGAATATCAGTTGAGAGAAAAGAGCAGAATTGGAATAATGAATTAAATCCGTATCAGCAGGTCATGGTCAAATTCTGCTCGAAGGCCTTCTTCAGGCTGAAGTACAACTAATCAAAAGTTGAAGAGAATCTAAAGGTTAGATTGCTTAATCTCAAAAAAAATGTAGCATATGATCTTCTAGAAGCGAAGGTTCTAGTTACAGGAAAACTAGAAGAATAACTAGAAAAATACATGTACTTGGTAATGGACGACAAATGATGGAAGAATAAGAACAAACAGATATTAAAAACCCGGGCTTTACACTGCAAGATAGTTCGATTGGATCAAACACAAATCTAAACCTTGATCACAAACAAGGGGTTTTTTGACCCAACACAAGAGGATCTTCACCAAAGGAGAAGTAGAGCAGCAATAGCCTTTTCATTCATCAAAATTCGTGTACAATGCTGGCCTCCCTTACAAACCTATATAGAAGACTAAAAAATAGATTCAAACATTGAAAACGAAAGGCCTAACCCAATCCTTAACTAATAAGGCATCCTGAACTGATTAGAAAACTAAATAATAAAGGAAATTAACTCAAAGCATAGACAGATGATACGTCCTAACATGCCTATGACTTAGAAGTTTGATGTGGATTCATAACAAAGAAATAAATAATTAAAGACAACTTAAATTGAACCAACATAGAACTGGTTCAACTGAATTAACCCAAAACAACTTCAAAATAAAGTAAGTCCTAATAAAGGAATTTTTGTACGCAATCTTATCACCATGGTTTAGACCCATTAAAGTGGCCTACTACATTGGACCAAAGGCCCAACATGTATACAACCCAACCCGAGACTTATTCATAAGCAAACAAGTCTCTTCTAGTGATATCTCTGCATAAGGTCTCAAATAAATGAATAATGGTAACTTTATTTATTTTCCCCTCTTAGCATAACACACTTTTTCTTTCAATGAGGTGAAATCTGCCATTTACACACGTACTCAAAAAGCATGCAAGATAATGACAGTTCTTGAGAATGACATGATGGTAAGTCACTTCCGAATATTTTGAAAACTCATTTTTTTATCCCCAACTTATAGAACTTTAGGGAACAAGACAAAGGGCAATCAAAAGAAGGTTACATTTAGACAGTCCCTTTATATAATATTGTGATAGTATTAGTGTCAAAACAATGCCATCTGTATCCTATCACAAGATGTGGCCCAGAATTCAGGTAGAACAGATTGATTACAACAAGCACGCCTACTTTCAAAAGAACATTTCCTTCGGTATCCACAGCCACTTTTCATGATCTTCAACATGCTATCCTTCATTGAGGTTAGGGTTAACTTCATTTATGCTCTTTCACACAGAGAACACAATGTTTGGATGGTAATTGTCCATGGCTGTAAAGGGATAGAAATAATTGCAACAAATAAGCATGGACTATCAGTCCCCCACACCCACCCCCCCCCCCCCAAAAAAAAAAAAAAAAAAACCTCAAATGGCCCACATGCATGGAAAACCAGAGGGCAAGAAATTCATAAACCTACAAGGAGCAGGCTTAGTTTATTGGATTAGATTCATTTCCAGTTATTTGTAGAATAAGTTTCATTTCAGCTACAATTAACTAACTCCCTTAAAACTACACAGGCTCTTGATGATGCTATAAGAACATTTTAGTCGATTGAAACAGTATTCACTGTCATACTCACTCTCTGTAAAGAGTTTGACCTCCGCATGTAAGCCTCTGTTGCCGAGAGATGTTTGTCTTCTTTCCTGAATTTCTACAAATGTGAAAACAGAAGTATGGGTTAAGGTAATAATCGCAGCAGGATCCAAACCAGTTAGGAATATCAAAACATAATAAAGGTATAGAGAACTTGAGAATAGACCCTTTAACACTAAAGTAGGCATCTCAATAATAAAAAAATGCATCAGAAACAGTAAAAGGAATTTGATAACAATGAGTGAAAGTGGTTCAAAAAATGCATCAATATGTAGTCTTATGATTTATGATGACGTTTTTATGAGCTATTGTAATGAAAGTGGTTTTGAACATGTTATATATATATATAGGGAATTTCACGGTTCACCCATAACAGAGTTCAATTCAGACGGTTTGAGCAGATACTCCCCCAAATTTATCTCAAAAACAAAACAACCCAAAGCTTCAAAACTTTATAAAGTGCTCCCACATCCTGCACATTATAATCCTTAACCTCAAACCTCTGGCACAACCTTCATGCATTCAGATTGAGGGACAGTTTAGGTGTACTCACTATAGTCCTACGTCAGGAAAAGATATCCTAAAAAGAATATTTCTAAATGGTTCAAGACTTCAAGCTCTCAGGACAACAATTTTTTGCAGCTCAAGAGTAGACAGGATATGTCTGCAACTAAGATTCCAATTGTTCCAAAGAACTGGATAAGATCAAGGGAAAAAGATCTTCACCTGAAGATCAGATGCTTGAATCTCTCTCGAACACCCACCAAGGGTCGAAATGATGAAGCCACAGAAATGCGATATGCATACCAAAATGACACATTTCCAGCATATTCAAGGAAGCGTATTTTAAAGCAATTCCATCATGTACTAATTGCAACTTCTACGAAGGAAATGAATACACCCAGTGGCCAGTACAACGTTCAAAAACTTTCTAGGTTATAACTCTATGATAGGAATCAAATCCATTAAGAAATTTAGCTCAGTAGCTCCCACCAAACCTTTACAGCGTAATTCAGAATCCCTCATGCTAAACTAGTGGATGCAAGATCCATTCAAGTGCATTCAAGTCTGACTAGCGGTACTACCAAAGAATAAAATGGGCTTCGCAAGACCTCAGTTTATCATGAGGATACAATATCCGAATCAGTAGCATTGTTAGTGCACAGCAGTAGTCTTAAACATGAAAAACAACACATAAACTACCGGAATTCATAAAAGTTGAACCCGTCAAAATAATTCAATCAACCATACTGACATATACACTGAAAGTAAAGTACCAAAACATAACTGCTAAGGATTTACCTTAACTCAATTCATAGATTCCATCCTTTAGAATAAATTACACAAAGTGAAATTCACTATGAACCATGTGCTGCAGATCACTTTAGACCAATCTACAAGTGATGGGTTCAATCTCTAAAATTCTATTTCAAGGGCTTATATTTCTTAGATACCAATCAGATCTAACAGCTAATATTGCTCAGATCTGACCAAGGTTTAAAGTATCGGTATCAGGTATCATATCGGAAGACTGACGTTAAGAGACGTATCGTAATGTATCTGAGATACAATAAAGATATGTATGGAAATGGTCAAGAAACATATGGAAATACTTATGTATATGCAAAATACAGCTTTGAAGCATAAAACACTAAATAAGTAGGGAAAGAGTTTTCTGTACAGGAGCATGGCCCCGGCCTCGGCCCCGGCCCTGGCCCCGGCCCCAGCATGGAGGCCAATGGAATGGAGTACACATTGAAGCATCAACATGGGTGGGATTTTGTGCTTCATGGGAGGCAGCAGTCATTTCACCCCACCCTGTGTCTGGGTGCAGGCAATGGCACCCTGCTCCTGGACAAAGTTCTTTTTCCCAAACAATTAATATGTTAAATATATCATTTATGAAAAGGAGAACAACGTACAACGAGACAAGTGCATTCAATTGATTATATATGAAGGATGAGGTTTCCTATATGTACTAATATACCAAATTTCTTTTAAGCATCATATTGGTACCATATTGTACCTGTACCTTAAAGATATGACACATATCGGTTAGTAACGACGGATATTAAAGGATACTTAAAACCTCAGATCTGATCTCATATCTAATGGCCACAATTTAAGAAGATACTTTCAGATATCAATAATTAAATTGCAAGATAAAATTCAGAAATAAAAAATAACTTAAATAATAATCGATGAGGTAGATTGAGAGAGAGAGAAAAGGGTGATTGATTTACGATGTAGTGGAGGAGATAGTTGGGAAGAAGAAATAGCTATTGGGTAGAGAAAATAGAAGGAAGAGAGAACATATCAATTAAAAATTTGTGAGAACAAATATAGGAGATAAGAAGGGAAGAGAGAAGTACCAACTGTTGAGGGGAAGAAAGGAGAAAGAAAGGTGAGGAAGGGAGAAAGAAGAGGATTAGGACTCTAGGCTACTAGCATATATAACTTAAGGACACCTCACAAGTCACAACCTTCTTGGCAGCCTACTAATGCTCGATTCAAGGATTACTACGGAATCTGCCAAGCATACCAACAACAACCAACTCGGCCTTATCCCAAGCTTCCATGCAAAGACAAAAAGTAAAAGTAAAAGTAAAAGAGAAGGTACAAAAACAACTCAGAAAAAACCCACCTAAATGGGGTCGGCTACATGATCCTTGCCCTCCAATCAACTCTACTCGATGTCATACCCGGGACAAGACCTAAACCATGCATGTCTTTCCTCACTACTTCGCCTATGGTCATTTAGGACTGCCCCTAGCTCTTTTAGATCCTTCAATCTGAATCAAATCACTCCTGGTTACTAGTGCATCCCAAGGCCTCCGTTGAAAATGAGCAAGCCACCTCAAACCCCTTCCTCGGAGCTTCTCATGAATTGGAGCAAATTACAAAGCAGCCCTAATATGGTCATTCTTTACTTTATCATTCCTAGTTTTTCCGCACATCGATCTTGACATCCTCTATCTCTGCTAACATAGCTTAGCTATATGAAACTTCTTAACTGCCCTACATTCTACTACATACATCAATAACAAGTCGAACAATAGTCATATAGAATTTTCCTTTGGCGGTCACACAACACTCTGGACGCACCTCTCCACTTCATCCATCCCACTTTAGTTCTCTATAAAACATCATCCACAATGCCACCCACTTTAGCACTCTTCTCAATTTTCACCATATCGTAATCCATCATAGTGTGACTACAGTTACAAATCATATACTCCGACTTTGATTTACTTATCTTAAAACCTCTTGATTCCAAGGTTTATATCCATAACTCCAACTTTGCATTAATCCCCACTTTTGTCTCATCCACCAAGACTATCATTAGCAAAGAGCATACACCATGGGACCTCGTCTTGAATGTTCCTACTTAAATCATCCATGGAAAGTGCAAACAAATGAGGGCTTAAAGCTAATCCTTGAAGTAGCACAATTGTAATTGGGAATCCACTGCCTTGATCTCCCACAGTTCTCACACTAGTCATCACACCCTCACACATATCTTTATTATATCCACGCATTTACTAGACACTATTCTCTTCTCTAGTACATGCCAAATTAAATCTCTAGGGACTATGTCATAGGCTTTTTCTAGGCTAAAATACCAATAGTAAAAGAAATATATGAACAAGAGCAAGTATGAGCAGAAACCAAGTTACCCACAACAACATATGGAATATTCTTCATCATATTACTATCAAACTCATTCTTAGGACACTAAAACTTCTGAATGCATCTCCTTCAACATAAGGACTCTACCCATGGACCCACTAAAAAAACATAAATTTTCGTGCACCCCACTAGATTCCCTTGCCCAACCTATTCCATTACTAGAACTTGGCCCATATTTAAACAAGCTTTACATTATTATTGTTAACTCCAGTCTTTATGGTTTAAGGGCCGTCTTTCCTAGTCAATCAAAGCATTTGACAAAGAGTGAAATTTTGAGCCAAATGGAGAAACCTAGGGCCAAAACTTGGCCCAAATTTAAAACGAAAGAGAACAGTTTCGAGCCCTCCCAAATAGCCTGCTACATTTTGAGAAACCCTAACCGATATCGATACAGGGAGTTGCATTCATCTCCAAGGCACTGAATTCATAAGCCAAAGAGCCAAACTTCAGACCCATAAACTAGTTTACTGCTTTTAAAGATTCTCTTTCGAGAGTTATTGACTTGTTATAAGATTTGGTTGTCTAAATTAATAGGTAACTGAGTAGAGTCCAGTTATATTTATTCAAGAGTTCTTTAAGCAAGGAAATGGAACCATGGAATTACATATGGATGGAATGAAAATTTTGTCACATCTATGGCTCTATGCGCTTGTGTACTGTATGGATTCATGGTTAGGGGATGGATTTCATCTTTGATTTAAGTGTATCCCAAAATCAGCTAAGGTGGAATTATTAGATTGTTGAGTTGGACTCCTAAGATACAACAGGGTAGAATCATCTACTGTTTTATTTAATTTTCTTCTTTCATGCTCTATTGGCTTACACTTGCCATTATTCTGAAAATTTTATTCAACAGCCTACAGGCATGATATTCCCCTACATTTTCTAGCTTTCAATACTGCTAGCTTATATTCTATTTCACACAGCATCAGCATACATAATCGACATCAATTTAGTATCCCCAGTTCCCCACAAATAAATGAAAATATGACATCACGTACTCAGGAAACTCTCTTGATCTACATCAATAGATGCCAGGTGGCTAAAGAAGTTCAGAACATTACCTAGTAAAAAAAAAAAGTGGGGGCCCTTGCAAGTCAATTATTAGTCATCTATAGCTCTTTTTTTTTTTGGGGGGGGGGGGGAGGTTAGGATTTATTTTTAATGTAAATGAGATCTAATGGAATTAGTGTATTTCCTTTCTACTTTTTTTTTTTTTTCATTTTCGATAGATGGAATAAAAGAAAAGAGAATTGTTTCAAGCCCTTCCAAATAGTCTGCTAGATTTGGAGAAACACTAGCAGAACTTAGTGGAAAGTCGAGATTGATATAGGGTGCCGCATTCATCTCCAAGGCACATTTTCATAAGCCAAAGAGCCAAACTCCAGACCCATAAACAAGTTTACTGCTTTAAAATATTCTGTTTTGAGAGTTATTGACTTATTATATGATTTGGTTGTCTAAATTAATAGGTAATTGAGTTTGAGTCTAGTTATGCTATTTATTCCAGAGTTCTATATTGAAGGCAATGCAACCGTCTTCTATAGTTTTAAATATTTTTTAGAGAGGATTTCTCTTCATCTAAAAGAAATATAATGTAATTATTGCAATTCCTTTCTAATTTTCTTTTTCATAAATGGAATAACAGAAAGAGAACTGTTTCGAGGCCTCCCAAATAGTCTTCTAGATTTGGAGGAACACTAGCAGAACTTAGTGGAAGGTCGAGATCAATATAGGGAGCTGCATTCATCTCCAAGGCACCATATTCATAAGCCAAAGAGCCAAACTTCAGACCCATAAACTAGTCTACTGCTTTTAAAGATTCTGTTTTTAGACGTATTCACTTATTATAGGAGTTGGTTGCATAAATTAATAGGTAATTTAGTGTGAGTTAAGTTATGCTAAAATATTCTAGATTTCTATATGTAAGGAAATGGAACCATCAAATTTACGCATAGATGGTATACAAATTTTGTTCACATCTATGTGCTTGTTTACTGTGTGGATTCATGATTAAGGGAAGGATTTCATCTTCGATTGAGAGTATGCTCAAATCAGCTAAAGTGGATCTATTAGTTTGTCGAGTTGGATTCCTAAGATACAACAGGTAACTCATCTACTGTTTTCCTTATCTTTCTTCTTTCATGATCTATTGGCTTACACTTGTCATTATTCTGAAAATTTTCTTCAACAGCTTGCGGGCAAGATATTTCCCTGCAATTTCTAGCTTTCAATATTGCTAGCTTCTCTTCTGTTTCACACAGCATTTGCATACATAATCAACATCAATTTAGTATCCCACCTAAATAAATGAAAATATGACCACTTTCTCAGGAAGCTCCCTTGATCTACATCAATAGATGCCAGATGGACCCCTTCAGAAGATCTATCACAGCTAAAGAAGATCAGAACATTACCTAGAGAAAAAAAATGTGGGCCCCTCGTAAGTCAATTATTAGTCATCTATAGTTTTTTTTTTTGGTTAGGATTTATTTTTATCTAAATGAAATCTAATGGAATTAGTGTATTTCCTTTCTCTTTTTTTTCGATAGATGGAATAAACGAAAAGAGAACTGTTTCAAGCCCTTCCAAATAGTCTGCTAGATTTGGAGAAACACTAGTAGAACTTAGTGGAAGGTCGAGATCGATATAGGGAGCTGCATTCATCTCCAAGGAACCATATTCATAAGCCAAAGAGCCAAACTCCAGACCCATAAACTAGTTTACTGCTTTTAAAGATTCTGTTTTGAGAGTTCGACTTATTATAGGATTTGGTTGTCTAAATTAATAGGTAATTGAGTTTGAGTCCAGTTATACTATTTATTCTAAAGTTCTATACTGAAGGCAAAAAAAAAAAAAAAATGTGGGCCCCTCATAAGTCAATTATTAGTCATCTATATATAAATATATATATATATATATGTATTTATTTTAATGTAAATGAGATCTAATGGAATTAGTGTATTTCCTATCTCTCTCCTTTTTTTTTTTTTCGATAGATGGAATAAAAGAAAAGAGAACTGTTTCAAGCCCTTCCAAATAGTCTGCTAGATTTGGAGAAACACTAGCAGAACTTAATGGAAGGTTGAGATCGATATAGGGAGCTGCATTCATCTCCAAGGCACATTTTCATAAGCCAAAGAGCCAAACTCCAGACCCATAAACTAGTTTACTGCTTTTAAAGATTCTGCTTTGAGAGATATTTAACTTATTATAGGATTTGGTTGTCTAAATTAATAGATAAATGAGTTTGAGTCCAGGTATGCTATTTATGCTAGAGTTCTATATTGAAGGCAATGCGACCATGGAACTTACGTATAGATGGAATAAAAATGTTGTTCACCGCCCTTGATCTACATCAATAGAGGCCAGATGGACCCCTCCAGAAGTTTTATCACAGCTAAAGAAGACCAGAACATTTCCTAGAAGAAGAAGAAAATGTGGGCCCTTCTTGAGTCAATTATTAGTCTTCTATAGTTTTAAATGTTTTTTAGTCAGGAGTTCTCCTCATCTAAAAGAAATAGAAATCGAATTAGTGTATTCCTTTCTCTTTTTCTTTCTTATTTTTTTCGTTTCGATAGATGGAATAAAAGAAAAGACAACTGTTTCAAGCCCTTCCAAATAGTCTGCTACATTTGGAGGAACACTAGCAGAACTTATTGGAAGGTCGAGATTGATATAGGGAGCTGCATTCATCTCCAAGGCACCATATTCATAAGCCAAAGTGCCAAACTCCAGACCCATAAACTAGTTTACAGTTTTTAATGAGTTATTGACTTATTATAAGATTTGATTGTCTAAATTAATAGGTAATTGAGTTTGAGTCCAGTTGTACTATTTATTCTAGAGTTCTATACTGAAGGCAAAAAAAAAAAAAAAAATCTGGGCCCTAATAAGTCAAATTAGTCATCTATATTATATATATATATATGCTAGGATGTATGTTTAATGTAAATGAATCTAATGAATATTATTCCAATTTTTTTTTTTTTTTTCATTTCGATAGATGGAATAAAAGAAAAGAGAACTGTTTCAAGCCCTTCCAAATAGTCTGCTAGATTTGGAGAAACACTAGCAGAACTTAATGGAAAGTCGAGATCGATATAGGGAGCTGCATTCATCTCCAAGGCACATTTTCATAAGCCAAAGAGCCAAACTCCAGACCCATAAACTAGTTTACTGCTTTTAAAGATTCTGCTTTGAGAGATATTTAACTTATTATAGGATTTGGTTGTCTAAATTAATAGATAAATGAGTCTGAGTCCAGGTATGCTATTTATGCTAGAGTTCTATATTGAAGGCAATGCAACCATGGAACTTACATATAGATGGAATAAAAGTGTTGTTCACCTCCCTTGATCTACATCAAAAGAGGCCAGATGGACACCTTCAGAAGTTTTATCACAGCTAAAGAAGACCAGAACATTTCCTAGAAGAAGAAGAAAATGTGGGGCCTTTTTGAGTCAATTATTAGTCTTCTATAGCTTTAAATGTTTTTTAGTCAGAAGTTCTCATCATCTAAAAGAAATAGAAATCGAATTAGTGTATTACCCTTCTCTTTTTTTTTTTCTTTTCTTTTCAATAGATGGAATAAAAGAAAAGAGAACTGTTTCAAGCCCTTCCAAATAGTCTGCTAGATTTGGAGAAACACTAGCAGAACTTAGTGGAAAGTCGAGATTGATATAGGGTGCTGCATTCATCTCCAAGGCACATTTCCATAAGCCAAAGAGCCAAACTCCAGACCCATAAACGAGTTTACTGCTTTTAAAGATTCTGCTTTGAGAGTTATTTGACTTATTACAGGATTTGGTTGTCTAAATTAATAGGTAATTGAGTTTGAGCCCAGCTATGCTATTTATTCTAGAGTTCTATACTGAAGGCAAAAAAAGAAAAAAAGGGGCCCCTCATAAGACAATTATTAGTCAACTTATATATAAATATAAATATAGGTTACGATTTATTTTAATGTAAATGAGATCTAATAGAAGTAGTGTATTTCCTATCTCTTTTTTTTTTTCGTTTCGATAGATGGAATAAAAGAAAAGAGAACTGTTTCAAGCCCTTCCAAATAGTCTGCTAGATTTGGAGAAACACTAGTGGAACTTAATGGAAGGTCGAGATCGATATAGGGAGCTGCATTCATCTCCAAGGCACATTTTCATAAGCCAAAGAGCCAAACTCCAGACCCATAAACTAGTTTACTGCTTTTAAAGAATCTGCTTTGAGAGATATTCAACTTATTATAGGATTTGGTCGTCTAAATTAATAGATAAATGAGTTTGAGTCCAGGTATGCTATTTATGCTAGGGTTCTATATTGAAGGCAATGCAACCATGGAACTTACGTATAGATGGTATAAAAGTGTTGTTCACCTCCCTTGATCTACATCAATAGAGGCCAGATCGACACCTCCAGAAGTTTTATCACAGCTAAAGAAGACCAGAACATTTCCGAGAAGAAGAAGAAATGTAACACCCCAAATCTCATCTCTTTACATTGACTGTAAACAGGCAAAGAGTGACAAGATAGAGAATCCAACACTACTAGCTTAGCTGGCAACAGTGGAATGCCAAAAAGGAAGGGATGACCCAACATGTACTTGTACCTTCTGCCAACAGTGTTGGAAGAAACAGCAGGAAAAGCGGGCCAGCAGGTATTTATTCACCTTCCATAAGGGTTGGTATAAAAAGGGGGGTTAAAACAAACTCAAGAAGAACAAGTGTGGTTTGACAGGTAGGAGAACTTTGAATATGTCAAACTAGCCTGTTGACTGGACAAAATGCCATAATTGGATAAAATGGAACCACACTTGTTCTTCTTGAGTCTGTTTTAACCCCCTTTTTTTTATTAACCCTTATGGAAGGTGAATAAATACTTGCTAGTCTACTTTTCCTGTTGTTTCTTCGAATACTGTTGAGTGTTGACAGAACGTACAGGTACATGTTGGGTCATCCATTCCTTCCCCGCATTCCACTGTTACCAGCCAAGCTAGTGTTGGCTTCTCCAGCCTATCACTCTTGCTTGTTCATAGTCAATGTAAAGAGATGAGATTTGGGGTGTTACAGAAAATGTGGGCCTTTCCTGAGTCAATTATTAGTCTTCTATAGTTTTAAATGTTTTTTAGTCAATTCTCATCATCTAAAAGAAATAGAAATCGAATTAGTGTATTCCCTTTCTCTTTTTCTTTTTTTCTTCTTTTCATTTCGATAGATGGAATAAAAAAAAAGAGAACTGTTTCAAGCCCTTTCAAATAGTCTGCTAGATTTGGAGGAACACTAGTAGAACTTATTGGAGGGTCGAGATCGATATAGGGAGCTGCATTCATCTCCAAGGCACCGTATTCATAAGCCAAAGAGCAAAACTCCAGACCCATAAACTAGTTTACAAGTTTTAATGAGAGATTGACTTATTATAGGATTTGGTTGTCTAAATTAATAGGTAATTGAGTTTGAGTGCAGTTATGCTATTTATTCTAGAGTTCCATATTGAAGGCAATGCAACCCTGGAATTTACGTATAGATGGAATAAAAATTCTGTTTACCTCTATGCGCTTGCTTAATATGTGGATTCATGATTAGGGGATGGATTTCATCTTGGAAAGTATGCCAAAATCAGCTAACGTGGATCTCTTAATTTGTTGAGTTGGATTCCTAAGATACAACAGGTTGACTCATCTACTGTTTTCCTTATTTTTCTTCTTTCATGCTCTATTGATTTACATTTGCCATTATTCTGAAAATTTTCTTCAACAGCCGACAGGCAATATATTTTCCAACATTTTCTAGCTTTCAATATTGCTAGCTTGTCTTTTGTTTCACACAGAATTTGCATACATAATGACATCTATTTAGTACCCCCCCCCAAACAAATAAATGAAAATATGATATCAATTTCTCTGTTTCACCATTCTACTTTAATTTTAAAACAAGCATCCAGATAAATCTGCTACAGCATCACAAATTTCATTTTTTTCATTGAAAAACACCTTATTAATTTCCTAAACATCCCTTTGAACTCCAAGCTTATTAGTGAATTTGATTATGTTCTTGATATTGCCTTTTAAATTTCAATTCTGAAATTATCCTGAATCAATTAGTTCCTCTTTTATTGCATCTTGTTACTGACATTATAAGGTAGGGATATTTCTAGCTTAATTGGTCCCCAACCCCTGCTGCTACCTCATCAGCCCTGGTATCCCCAGTTTGGAGGCAAATAAAAACTCAAGACTGCCTCTTCCTGCTTTCCTAGATTGTAAGGCCAAGACTTCTGGATATCTCATTTGCAGCATATCTGTTGGGTATTACCTTAATTGGAACAAATCAAAATGGCCCACACACATGTTTGCATATTAAACCAGGTTATTGATCAGGTACTCAAACCTAGACCCATACTGTAATAATTAGGGAAATATCCATCGAGTAATATAAGTAACTGGGCAGTTTTTTGACACCCCTACTTGCAAACCATTAGGTCATCTGCCCGATAAACACTGAATTGAGAATTCCATTCTCAAAATCAACAGGAAGCAACAATACTCAATTTTCTCGTTCATTCTGGAACTTGTCAATGCAAAGTCATTCCACATGCATCCTTTTGACCCATTGAAAAAACTGTAACTAATTTATAGGGAAATTTACCGCGCCACCCCCTAGAGAATGCCACTATTATAAGAACACTCCCTCTGTTTTACCAAATTATACTCAGACTCCCTACCGCCAGTCACTGTTAAGGAATATACATTATATACTGATGTTAGGTAATATATATTTTTTTAACCTTATATACTGATGTTAGGTAATAAATATTTTTTAAAGTACCAAAATACCCTAGTAGAAGAAGAACTACCTACCAAATCCTTCACGTTTTTAGAGCGTCGGCAATCTACCTCAGTAAAGAGCAGCGGCAACAAGCGGTGAACTTTGATGTGCATTATAGGAGTGCAATACTAAGAGGTGATTTCGAACAGATTACCATAGATTTTGTATATAGCGGCCTCCTTGTATAGGAATGGCCGGAAATTCTGTCACATGACTGCGTTTTGTGGGAAGGCATCACAGGGCAATGGCAGTCAGCTTTACAGAGCATATCAGTGGTTGAAACTTAAAATAGTTCACATCATGCACAACCTCTCTCCTATAAATATGAGACGACTTCTTTTGGTTATTCAAATCTCTGTTTGGGGTTTTTTCTAAAGTTCCTGCGCTGGTGCTTTTTATCTTCCCCAGACCTTCTGCCAAGAACAAAGACTCTGTAGAACGAGTTTGCTTGCAAGAAATTAGAACTACTCACAACAAATAAATCAATTTAAGCAAGGTAAAAATTCAATACAAGAACCAGCCTCTTTGCTACATATAAGAGGCAATCAAGCCCCAAGAAGAAATTGATATTAATCTTGATCTTAATTTCTCAACATGAAGAGGCAGAGCCTCCAGGAAGAAGATTACTATAAGCAGTAGAAGAAAAGAAACTAATGAGGAAACTTGATTCTTGAGATTTGAGGCTTAACAGTGGGTTTAATTAGTCCCAAGACCTCTTGCTGTCATCAAAATTCTGAGCATAATTGTAGGGGTCGTACTTGAAGGTCTGAGGTAAACCAACCATATTGGAACCCATGAGCTTTCTGAACACAGATCTCATCTTGTAGAACACATGCCTCCAGCTTCCCCTATTGTGGCAACCCAACATGGTGGTTTCCACCTCATTCATCTCCAGATCGCTGGCAAATGCTGGTTTTCTAGACAAAATCCAACTCCATCCCCAATCCGACCATTTCTGTATGGAACCTCCAACCAATTCTCCGATCGCCAACATGGATTTGGATCTAGGAATAAAGTTGAATGACGCAATCGAAGGAGATGGAATGTGGTAGATTCTCATTGATATGGAAGAGAGCCTTCGACGGAATCCTTGGTCATTTGGGTTCTTCTGAGATATCGGGAGGTCTTCATTGATAGGTGTGGAGGGGATAAAGCTTCGCTTCAGAAAGCTCACGAATGGAGCTCATGGTCCCTTCCAAGAAGAAGGAAGAGGGGGCGGGGTCAATGGCCATTGTCCAGCATTGAGAGGTGTTTTAGTGAAAAGGGTACAAGAGTCATTTCAATTGCTCACTTAACAGTGACTGACGGTGGGGGGTCTAAGTATAATTTGGTGAAACATAGGGGGTGGTCTTATAATTGTGGCATTCCCCAGGGGGTGGCGCAGTAAATTTTCCTAATTTATAATAATGGGCTTACAGAAGTTAATTCTCCTTACAAGATTCTTTCATGAATTGTAATTAGAGGTATACAGAAGTTAAATTTTCCTTATATGATTCACTTATATTGAAACCTCCTAAATAACCATCCTTGTTACTACCTATCAACTATTTCATGGCTTATGCTCTTCGCAGATGGCAGAAATACATAGATATGTCTAGATTTAAAGAACAACCACTACGGTAACGCCAATTGTATAGAAATTACATTAGTTTATCAGCAAACCATACATTTGGGGCCACCAGATGCTGTGAAAAAGTAAATAAATGGTGACAAAACCCACAAATAACTTGTATTCTTGTCCCTGTTTCACCACCATAACCACATACTGTTTGAATATTTTACATCTGTTCCAATCATCGTCATGAAGTACTAAAACAGAAGAGAAGAATTAGTTTCTCTCCGAGCTAGCATTCTTTACTCCATAATTATTTTAAATCTGTAAAGATTGTAAAGCACTTTTGGGCAGCAAAATGTTCTGTCGATTGTAATTACAGTTTGCTACATAACTAAAAAAATCTTGTTCTCACCAATATCAAGACAAAAGCATAAAACATAGTCACTACATTATGCATTCAAATCACAGAATTGATAAAACCAATGCCATTTGAATGTGCACCCAATCACTAAAATAAACCTAATCCAATAGCATGCACAGTTACCAAAGAAAGGCAGATTAAATCGTCAACGTATACACAGACCAGTAGGTGCGAGACAGAAATTCCCTCAAACATACCTCTAATGTCCCCAGAAGCTGCCCCAGCATTCTCTTGTTCCTGTTGACCAAACTCGGATCTTCATTTTTTGGCAAAACCCTAGGAACCTGCTCTGTCGGAATTTCGAAATCCTAAACAAACCCACAAATAGCTAAGTTTCCATGACACTTTCTACAATAAAAAGACAGCAACCAAATATAGGGTCCTCAATTTACCACCTTGGCTGCCGGCCTGTTGCCATCTCTCCTAAACCCGCCACGCTGAAGCTCTGGATTCGTCGATCGCTGATCACTCTCATTCTCAGTAGCAGTGACGTCGTCCACAGCCTCTTTCGTATCTTTCGTTCCTTCAGCATCCTCAGTTACCTCTCCATCCTCAACCTACACCATCGAACCAGTAAATACAAAGCAAAAAGTGATTTTGTAGCCGATAAAAACCTCCATTTAAATCCCTAAACAGAGATTTCACTCAACTTCAGTGGAAAAGTAATAACAAGAATACCTTCACAACAGCTGATGAAAGGCGTCTTTTGGCAGGAGGTTGATCATCAGAATCAACCCTATCGGCCTGAAACAAACGAGTGATGGAAATCAAAATCATAAGCAAAAGAACCCAGAGAAGAGATGGAGTGAAAGGGAAAGAAGATTAGAAGAATCAATTACTGGTCTGACAAACCCTCGCTGACGACCACCATTGGCGAAGTTTCTTGGGCCGTTGGCAGCCAAAGCTCCTCGGCGTAGACCCCTCGGATCCCGAAGCCGTTCTGTGATCTGTGAAGACAATAAAGCATTCAATTTATAAGATATATGAGAGAGAGAGAGAGAGAGAGAGAGAGAGAAAACTAACCTCCCACTGCTGCCGGTGAAGCTCTTCGATCTCCTTGCGAAGCTCTTCTGCAGTCTTTTCCACTGCTGTGCCCATCTGGTTGCCGCTTGCTTCCTGCGAGAAGGGAAGAAGAACCTCTACCCTACTTCGTTCGATTGGAAAGACCTAGACTAAACCCTTGTTGGTGAGAGAGAGCTGGGATTTCAGCTGATTTATATGTGATAACCGGAGAGGGTAAAATCGTAAAAGCAAACTGAATTAGAAAATTACCAGATTACTCAACATCAGGTTCCATTTACAAAGCTATCCACCTGATATTTCTGTCGATTGAATTACACAAATTTGAATTTGATATTACAAAAATACTCTAAACAGTGATTCTTCTTCCTGATGTTAATCAGGGTTTCTGTGTTTACACCCCTCTCTAAAAGTTTGTCAAAAATCAAATCAAAATTGAACCAAGTGTTTACGCCGAAATCAATTAATAAATTGTTCGGTTTTGATTTCAAAATCAAGATTGTTAAACGATTTAAACCGAAACGAACCATTTAAGTAAACCATTAATCTGACAAATATATATAGAGCAAGTTTAATTCATTCAATGTTTAAGTTTACATCTATTTCAATAAAAAAAATTAAGTTTATGCAACTATTAAAAGAAAGCATATAACAATAAAAATTTCAATTCAATATTAAGTTTACACTCATTTCAATAAAAAAAATTAAGGATAAAGAAGTCGCTTGAATAAAAAAAATTAGAACACCTTAAAAACTGTTTTTAACGTAACCATTTATAAACGATTTTGATTTCATTATCTCGATCTGATTATTAGACAATTTGATTTTGGTTTTATCTAAAAGATCCTACACCGAACCGAACTATTTACACTGATATCAAACCGTTTAACACCCTTATCTCTCTGGCTCACTGTTCGTCATATTTGAAGATCTTCATTGCCAACTCCACACCACTTTGAAACCAACAAGGTCTTTGGTCAAGATCTGACTATAGATCCAATGTAATCGGCATTGACATCGATATTGGAGTCTAGCATGAGTGCCAAAGCTTATTCATTCGCAATCTCAGCCCTGTTGAATCCTTAGTTGTGTAGGTTCCAGTTCAACAACCCAACCTCTCATCCTCATCCTCCTCCTCCTCCTCTTGCACAACGGACTCCTCACTCTCCTATTCTTTTCTCATCTTCTATTGTAGGAGGGACTGGTTTGGGGTGTTGATGGCAGAAGATACAGTGGGGCTGCGGTTAGGGGGCGTTGTGACAGAGTGGGTGGGGGTGGGGAGGCACAGTGGTGGTGGTGGTTGTGCTGGGGTTACAAGAAGAAGAAAAGGAAGGGGGCTGCAATTAGGGGGCGTTGTGACAAAAGTGCTTATCCTTGAAATATTCTTAGTAGGTTCCCCTTCTACCAGGCCATTGGAACGAAAAACATATGAATTCTTTTATAATCGATGATTAATGAACTATCAGTGGAATTGAGGGAGATTCAATGGATTGAATAGACATACTTAATCATCTTTAACTCTTGTTCTATGTGATCAGAGAAGACACAAGAATGGCATGAGATGAGGAGGAGAATTAGTTTTGGAAGCACACCTCTAGATCGTCCATGTTCTGGCATCTTCCCACTACCTCTATCGACAAGCATGCTCCCTATGTGCCCCCTTCCTCCCTCCCTATGCCCTTTCCCTTCACTCCCTTTCTCCTCTATCCATCAAGTGGTGTGAGGACACGCTCAGCCAAACGCTCCACTAACATCGGTTTTGTTGTGGTAAGTAATGGAATTGAATTGTATTTCTTAGTTTGGAATATTACAACCTAGTGACCTATATATATGGTCAGATTCCACAAAATTAGAAACTCTATCACCTAAATGTTGTTTTCTGGTCGTCCTTGTTGGCAACCTCGACCACATGCCAGTGATGACATGACTAGCTATGATGATGTGCATGTTTGATCTCACTGATGAGATGGCAGTAGTGTATGATGTGTTGGAGTGGTTTGGTACTTTGGTTCATCTATGGTAGGTGGGGTAGATTTTGGGCATCAAATTGACAATTTTGACATATTTCTACTTGGGATTATATTCGTCATTGAAGATGAATTTTTTGGAACACGGAGAATATGCGAGCATAAATTTTTTCTTCCAACACATCAGATTTCATCTCGATTCAATATCGTATGAAGAAGTTGCGATTTCTATAATGTTTAGGGGTATTTTAGTCTTTTTGTATAGCTGAGACTGTTGATGGGATCTTCTTCAAATTTGTAGAGATTCTCGATTCGAACCAAATCCTTATAAGAGAGTTATGATGGTTTCCGTGAAATTGTGAAAAATCCAAAACTAGAATTTGAAATAGCTCTCGGTGTTCAAAGGTATTTTCAACATTTTTTTAATGGACTGGGGGCCTTCTTATATAATTTTGAAAAGTTCTGGTCAAACGAGTCCCTAGCAGGATATTTTTGGATATTAGGGCTTATATGCAATTTATGTGGAGTCTTTTAGAAATAAACTTGGAAATCAATTTGCCCACCAATAGAAGCTCAACAACATTTCTATGATGACATCAACCACTAACGTCATTGTGTCAGCTACTTACATCATTGTGTCAGTGTCTATTTCGATCCTACAGTCAAGATTAAAAGACCTTTAGATGGATCCAATGGTTGAGATCTAAGGCGTCTTTTGAGGCCTGATTTGACGGCAGAGATATGCCCCGTGCCCTTACACGTTGCCAATGTACCCTACGCCGCCCTAAATGATTCCCTCTGGGCTTTCTTAGTGGTCCAACTTCAAATGACCATAACTTTTGATCCACAAAGCCAAATTAATCTGTTCAAGTTGCTAGCTTCTCATTTTTTTTTCGTGATCTATCCATTGGAAGCCTAAGAACAATGTTTTGAGCTGAAGAACCCACAATTTTAGATAGAGAAGCTCCCCCTTGATTCTTAAGCTTTGAATGGGTTTTGTTGCGTGACAAGAGTTTCATTTACTCCACTAATGGGGGTTTGAGAAGGTAGTTGAGAAGGGTTAATGGTTTATTGGTGATAGCCAAGAAAAACATAAAAAGAAGAGAAGGAGCTAAGGTTATGTCTCTTTGTGCATTAAAGAAGAAGAAAAAGGGGTTTGTGTTTCATCCATTCCATTGAAGAAGAAAGAATGTCCACCCTTTTTGTGTGTGCTTACTTTAGCTTCAAGATATGGATTTCTAAACTCCATTAATGGAGGTTGGAGATTGGAGGTTGTTATTGAGCACATTGTTGCTCCATTAAAGTTGTCTTTACAAGAAAGACAAGAAGAAGAGAAAGAGATAAAGAAAGAATATATGTGTAAGCCATTGTGGAATACTAGGAGTCTTTACAAGGAAGGAAGAGAAAAGGGAAAAGACCATTGATCCTTTAAATCTTTATGTTGAGTTATGCCATTAGTGAAGCCATTGAGATCCTCTAAAAGTGAGAAAAGAAGAAAGAAAAGAAAGAGAAGGAAAGGCAGGAAAAGAAGAGAAAGTGTCTATCTGTATCACATACTCACTAACAAAGTGTTTCAGACACGGATAGATTCTGGTTACATAGTGCACTTTAAGATTCTAATTTCTCGATCGAACAAGGGGAGGTTGAAGATTCTAGTGGACAATCAAAGTTCTTAGTTCCATCTCCAGAAACAAGTGATTAGAGAGATTGCAGGGTTATAAGTTGTTCTACACTCACTAACCTATGTATTTGATTTACTGTATTTCCATTGTATGCTAAACTATGTCATACTGCCAAAGATCTATGCCTCAGACAAAACAAAAGGACTTCTATATTGGATGGGAATACCCATCTATATTCACAATGTGATGGAAAATTAGATATATAACTAGTCAATATCTAATATCACATATACATGTCTTTTTTCCGCTATGTGGGATTTCATTGTAAGGCTTTGATATAAGCCCAACCCTTATTTTGTAATTGGTGTTCAGTGGGTCTTGGACACAAGGATTGTGTATTCTTTGATAGTTACTACTACCTATTTGTCATGCATGCAGCCTCTTAGATCATTCTAGGAAACAAGGGTGAAGACCTAACCATTGTATGTCATTGGTGAAAACTATAAATATGTTCCCTTGTTGTGGGTGCAATCATAATTAGTATCAAGTAGATGCTGAGCACGATAGTGGGCATTACCCCGCACATATAGGCACATATTTTTTGTGTTGAGGATGTGCATGTGTAAACTATGTATTGGAGTGCTTGTCTGCAGGATGAGTGTGTATATTTGGTAGATTTGGCTACTTAGTGGTGTAGTGTGGATGTGCATACGACTGTGCATGTATGAGACAACAGTTGTAGTGTAGGGATTCCAAGATAGCTTTGGACAATAATATAGATTGTGTAAGCTAAGCTCTGTGCGGTAGTGAGAGTTGTCAATTGTATACATAGCAGTTCTGGGCAACATTGGTAGATTGTAACTGAGAGTGAGTCACATCAGCTATTGACTTGGCAAAGAACTAGCTGTGAGCAAGTTTCTAAATACACTGATTCACCCCCTCTCGGTGTCAAATATGACCCAACAATAAAGATATTTATATAGAATGAGATCTTATAAATAATTTGATTAGGAAACTGACATCATATATGATATACTTGGATAACTAGATAAGTCCTATAAGGTAGGAGAGATTGATATCACATTTTGACTCCTACAATATAGGAGAGGATCAGATCGAGGAGAGATTATAGAAGAGAATATCTTCATTGATACAAAAGATTTGAGCGCTCAAATCCACAGGTTGTCCCAGACAAAAGAAAATTGTGCCATGCAGAGGGTTTTCATTAAAATATGCAAAGGGGAGGGCCCTCTCAGAGAGAGGTAATTAAGAGATTCATTATTGAGGCATTCTGTTCACACCAAAATTTAGTTGGAGTAACATCGATAATGACTACTTTTTCCCACTGAGTACATAATCATATCTTGATTTAAGCGTATTGTTCACTCCAAATTGTAGCTGGAGTAGCATCTTGAGCGCAACGATGGTCTCCTATATATATCATACTACTATATAAAAGTACGAACTCCCCTTCTTTGGTATACTTTTTCAAAAAGACCAAAAAACCATTGACATCTGCCCAAAAAAATTTCCAAATGCAAAAAACACTGAAAAAAAAATCTCCAAATGACAAAAAACCCCTCAAAATGGAAGATGAAACAAATAACAATTATATAATTCACTATAATTCTCTATAATTATTATTAATAATAATAAACTCATTATAATTCTCTCTCTCTAAACGTGGAGGAGAAAGGAGAGAGTATAGAGGATATAGAGAGAATTATGGAGCATGGGGAGGGAATGGACAATTATGGATATATTAAAAAGGTAAATATGGAGAGAGATATAATTAAAAAGGAAAAAAATAGCCCCACTCATCCTCTCACTGTCTTTGGTAAGTAATTCTTAATAATAATTATCTCTCTCTCTCTCTCAACGTGTAGGAGAAAAGGTAAGTAATTCCTAGAACAATTATGGAGATACTAAAAAGATATATATGGAGAGAGATATAATACCCCGCTTCTTAAACCCGGTCTGATTTCGCGATTGAACCGGTTTAACCATGCAGGAACCGAGCCAGAGGATATTAGAGCGGGTTCCTTATGGGCTATGATGGCACGGGTGACCTTAAACACCGGCTGGCCCGACAAGTCCGAGCCAGTGCCAGAAGAGACGGGAGTGCCCAAACAGTGTACGTGCACCTACCATAAGGCTATGTACGGATAAAATAGGTATTATATCCGTATTTTAAGGTATATACGTATGCTACATCGTATGCCTGGGGTGGGGTTCGTGCCGAGGTCCGAACCCGATCAAAATCCCAAGTTTTGGCTCTCAGGTGGGTAGGACAGGTGGGTACACCCCCCCACCTGAGTGACCCATCCAAGACTATTCACTTAATTAGGAATAGTATATAAGGCTTTATGATTTCTTTTCTTTCCATTTATTACCCTCGTACGTTTGGTGAGAAAAGTAAAGAGGAGAGAGAAAAGAAAGGGAAGAAGAAAGGAAGAGGAGGAAAGGAAGGATTTCAGTGGCGCCGAAGCTCGATCTTGCCATTCCGGTGCCGGGAGAGTAATCTTCAACTCTAGATCTACAGTTCGAGGTAAGAAAAGTTGGGTTTTATGAACGTTCACCATACCCAAGCTTTAAACCCTTGATTCGAGTATGGTTTCATGAGATCTTGTAAATACCCTTTGAAATGATGAATCTAAGGTTTAATAGATGATTTATGTGTTGATCTTGAAGGATTTGAAGAGATATTGACAAGATAGAAGGAGCATTGTGAGTTGGAAGTGATTTGAAGGGTTTGAAGTCATTTTTGGGCAAAGAAGGTAAGATGGTTTCCCTCACTTGAATCTAACCTAGATCTAGGTTAGAACCATCCTATAGGACCTTGAAGGTGTGAAGAATGGGTGGGGAAAAGCCCCATTTGATTCCCCAAAGAATGGAGAGAATGGGGAAGAAACAAGGTCTTTCCCGCCAAAACCGGTGGGTACAACCGGCGGGTACCTACCCGCCTGAGGGTACCCACCTGAGAAGGCAGGGGTCCCTGGCCAAACCGACGGGTACAACCGGTGGGTATAACCACCTACCCGCCGGTCATAACCGGCGGGTATACCCGCCGGTCATAACCGGTGGGTATAAACGGTGGGTAGACAGCCCACCTGTCTTACCCACCGGTTGTACCCACCGGTTATACCCGCCGGTTATACCCACCGGTTGTACCTGCCGGTTTGGCCAGGGACCCCCTGCCTTCTCAGGTGGGTACTCTCAGGCGGGTAGGTACCCGCCGGTTGTACCCACCGGTTTTGGCGGGAAAGACCCTGTTTCTTCCCCATTTTCTCCATTCTTTGGGGAATCCAATGGGGCTTTTCCCCCCCATTCTTCACACCTTCAAGGTCCTATAGGATGGTTCTAACCTAGATCTAGGTTAGATTCAAGTGAGGGAAAGCCATCTTACCTCCTTTGCTCAAGAATGACTTCAAACCCTCCAAATCACTTCCAACTCACAATGCTTCTTCTACCTTGACAATATCTCTTCAAATCCTTCAAGATCAACACATAAATCATTTATTAAACCTTAGATTCATCATTTCAAAGGGTATTTACAAGATCTCAAGAAACCATACTCGAATCAAGGGTTTAAAGCTTGGGTATGGTGAACGTTCATAAAACCCAACTTTTCTTACCTCCAACTGTAGATCTAGAGTTGAAGATTACTCTCCCGGCACCGGAATGGCAAGATCGAGCTTCGGCGCCACTGAAATCCTTCATTCTCTTCCTTTCTTCTTCCCTTTCTTTTCTCTCTCCTCTTTACTTTTCTCACCAAACGTACGAGGGTAATAAATGGAAAGAAAAGAACTCATAAAGCCTTATATACTATTCCTAATTAAGTGAATAGTCTTGGATGGGTCACTCAGGTGGGTGGGTGTACCCACCTGTTATACCCGCCTGAGAGCCAAAACTTGGGATTTTGACCGGGTTCGGACCTCGGCACGAACCCCACCCCAGGCATTCGACGTAGCATACGTATATACCTTAAAATATGGATATAATACCTGTTTTATCCGTACATAGCCTTATGGTAGGTGCACGTACACGGTTTGGGCACTCCCGTCTCTTCTAGCACTGGCTCGGACTTATCGGGCCAGCCGGTGTTTAAGGTCACCCGTGCCATCATAGCCCATAAGGAACCTGCTCTAATATTCTCTGGCTCGGTTCCTGCATGGTTAAACCGGTTCAATCGCAAAATCAGACCGAGTTTAAGAAGCGGGGTATTACACCTACTATCCTGTCTATGCTCCTAACTTCCCGGCAATGAGTAATACGTCAAGGGTAGTGGAGTCATTCAAGAGGAACTTACCACCGGTATTCTCTAAGGTGGGGAGTGACCCTCTGGAACTGGATCAATGGATCCAAGAATTAGAGAAGATATTTGAGGTGCTTGAGTGCACGGATGCCCAGAAACTCATTTGTGCTGGGTTACAACTCAAAAAAAGAGGCAAATTCTTGGAGGCAAGCCTCCAAACCTATATTGATGGCTGCTCATCCAGAACCTACTTGGGAGCAGTTCAAGGAGTTGTTCTTGGACAACCATTATCCGCGCAGTTTCAGAGACCGAAAGGAGACTGAGTTCATGGCCTTAACTCAAGGAGGTAAGACTGTCCTTGAGTATCAGCAACAATTCGAAAGTTTGTTCCATTTTTCCCCAAGGCATATGCGAACAGCTGAAGAGAAGGCAACAAGGTTCCTAAAAGGCCTAAAAGCATCTATTGGGTCTGTGCTTGAAGTCTTGGATTTGACCGAATATGGCTAGATTGTACAGAAGGCCAAAACAATGGAAGATAAGCAAAAGGGTGAACAGTCCCTCACTCCTGGACTGTGGAAGAGAACAAATCCATTCCCAGATGCGGGAAATTCCTCCAAGGCTTACCGCGGATCATACGGTTCTGGGCCTATGTATAGGCAGCCCTATAGGCCATCTGGCTACCCTCCTAGGCCAGTTGGTGGTTCGGGTTCTACTTCTTTTCGCCCGAACACTAGTGTGGCACCTACAGCTCCAAGGCCACCTCGACCTCCATCTGCAGCGGGTCAAGTGCAGAGGGGCCCCGCTCCAGTTCCGACGTCTCAGATTCGTTGCTTCAACTGCCATTCCTATGGGCATTATGCGAAAGACTATCGGGCCCGACCGGCCTTGCCCTCCAGTCAGCCCTCTGCATACCGACCTCCCTTACCTCGAGGCAATCAACCGCAGGGAAGGATGTATGCCCTATCAGCCAAGGAAGCTGAGGCTAGTACCGAAGTTGTAGCAGGTACATTTTAAATTAAGAAGTTCATTATGATTCATATTGATGACCTGCTGAAATTATATACATTGTTATACTAGGTATCCTACCCATATCGGGCATACCAGCCTATGTTTTATTTGATTCAGGAGCTACTCATTCATTCGCATCTAAGAGATTTGTACAGAAACTTGGGATGTCACCCAGGATCCTAGACCATGGAATGATTGTTAGTATGCCTACTGGTAAGATTGCACAGCTGAAGGAAGTGTATGGGTCGTGCCCAGTGGAGATTAGTGGGAAGAACTTTGATGCACAACTTATTAAATTCAATATGCAGAATTTTGATGTTATATTGGGTATGGATTGGTTGTCGGCTCATCGAGCTAATGTGATCTGTGCGGAAAGGCTGATTAAGGTAACAGATGACGAAGGGAAAGAGTGGGTATACCGAGCAGATACAATGAAAAGGGTGAGGAAGGTCCTTGTCTCCGCTCTCCAAGCGGTAAAGTTGCTAGAAAGTGGATGTCAGGGTTTCATAGCCTCGGTACTCGATGTTGATGTAAGAGTTACACCTCTAGAAGAAGTAAAGGTGGTTAAAGAGTTTCTCGATGTTTTCCCAGACGATCTGATGCATTTACCACCTGATAGGGAGTTGGAGTTTGCCATAGACTTGACTCCTGGAGCAGCTCCAGTATCTAAGGCTCCATACAGGATGGCACCAGCTGAATTGAAGGAGTTGCAGATGCAGTTGCAGGAACTATTGGAAAAGGGGTTTATTCGCCCAAGTGTTTCACCTTGGGGTGCCCCGGTGTTGTTTGTCAAGAAAAAGGATGGTAGTTTGCGTATGTGCATAGATTACCGGGAGTTGAATAAGCTAACTATTAAGAACCGGTATCCATTGCCACGCATTGATGATTTATTTGATCAGTTGCAAGGAGCCAGGGTATTTTCAAAGATAGACCTTCGGTCCGGCTATTATCAGCTCAAGATAAAGAGCAGTGATATACCCAAAACAGCATTTAGGACTCGATACGGTCATTATGAGTTCCTAGTGTTGTCCTTCGGGTTAACCAATGCACCGGCAGCATTTATGGATCTAATGAATCGAGTATTTCAGGATGTGCTCGACAAATGGGTAATTACTTTTATTGACGATATCTTGATCTACTCCAAGACCCAGGAGGAGCACACTCAACACTTGAGAATGGTGTTACAGAGGTTGAGAGATCAACAGTTGTTTGCCAAGTACAGCAAGTGTGAATTCTGGCTTGAACAAGTTGGATTCCTGGGGCACGTAGTGTCTAAAGCTGGAATCGAAGTATATCCTGCTAAGGTGAAAGCAGTAGTGGAATGGGAAAGCCCCAAGAATGTTACTGAAATTAGAAGCTTCTTGGGTTTGGCTGGATACTACCGGCGTTTCATCGAGAATTTTGCTCGGATCTCAGCACCAATGACCAAGTTGACTAAAAAGGGTGTGAAATTCGACTGGGCAGAGGAATGTGAGAAGAGCTTCCAGGAATTGAAAGAAAGGTTGGTGACTGCCCCTGTGCTGACTATTCCTGAGGGCACAGGTGGAATGACAGTCTATACCGATGCTTCCAAAGTTGGTTTGGGTTGTGTTCTCATGCAACGGGGGAAGGTAATAGCGTATGCATCCCGACAACTAAAGGATTATGAGAAGAATTACCCCACTCATGACTTGGAACTAGCCGCAGTCATTTTTGCCCTTAAGATCTGGCGACATTATTTGTATGGGGAGAAGTGTGATATATACAGTGACCACAAAAGCCTGAAATACTTCTTCACCCAGAAAGATTTGAACATGAGACAGAGAAGATGGCTTGAACTCATGAAGGATTATGACTGCGCTATTCAGTACCATCCCGGCAAGGCTAATATAGTGGCAGATGCATTAAGTCGGAAGACACAGACTGTGTCGCTCTCATACTTAGCAGTCAGCTCACCACTTGTGCAAGAGGCGATGCTAATGGATGAAACCCTCTTGTATGAGGGGGCAACCTTAGAGCTTGAACCTCAACCAGAAAACCTTAAATGGTTGACGGTATCCTTGTCGGCTCTACAGGTGCATCCGGCAATTAGGCAAGAGGTGATAATGAAGCAACCTTTGGATCCTGAATTGCAGCGGATTAGAGTTAAGGTTCAAGACCAAACAATGAACAACCCAGATTTTACCTTAGCCAGTGATGAAGCATTGATGTTTCGAGACAGATTGTGTGTACCCGATGATTTGGATATACAAGATAAAATAGTGAGAGAAGCACATAGCTCCGAGTACTCACTCCACCCAGGAAGTACCAAAATGTACAAAGACCTCAAACAAAGCTACTGGTGGCCAAGCATGAAAGTCACCATAGCTTTATATGTGGCGACTTGTCTTACCTGCCAGAAAGTGAAAGCGGAGAGGCATCGACCTTATGGTACCCTTCAGCCACTCCCAGTACCAGAAATGGAAGTGGGAAAGGATTACAATGGACTTCGTCACCGGACTACCAAGTACACCTAAGGGAATGGATGCGATATGGGTGATTGTGGATCGGCTTACCAAGACTGCTCATTTTCATTCCTATCAAGACCAAGTTCTCCATGACCAAACTAGCACAACTTTACATGGACAACATAGTGCGCTTACATGGAGTGCCAGTGAGCATTGTTTCAGATAGGGACCCAAGGTTCACTTCCAGATTTTGGAAAAGCTTACAGCGTGCCTTGGGATCACAACTGAATTTGAGTACAGCTTTTCACCCACAGACGGATGGTCAGTCGGAGCGAACCATACAGATACTAGAAGACATGCTCAGGGCATGTGCAATGGAGATGAGTGGCAGTTGGGAAGAATATATACCTCTTATGGAGTTTGCATATAATAACAGCTACCAAGCTACAATTGGAATGGCTCCGTATGAGGCATTATATGGCAGGAAGTGCAGAACTCCTTTGTATTGGGATGAGGTAGGTGAACGTCGAATGTTAGGACCTGAGATGATACAAATGACTTGTGACAAAGTCGACGTTATTAGAGAACGGATTAAAGCAGCTCAGTCCCGTCAAAAGAGCTATGCGGACACCCGCAGGAAGGAGATTGAATTTCAGCCAGGAGAAAAGGTATTTCTCAAGATCTCTCCTACTAAAGGTTTGCAAAGGTTTCACAGAAAGGGGAAGTTGAGCCCAAGATACATGGGACCATTTGAGATCTTATCCCGGGTTGGCTCAGTAGCCTACATGCTTGCTCTGCCACCTTCGCTTGGGGATGTTCACAATGTATTCCATGTATCCATGCTGAAGAAGTACGTGCATGATCCATCTCATGTACTACCCGTGGAACCAGAGTACCTAGAAGCTGATATGACCTACACAGAACAGCCAGCTGAAATTTTGGACCGGAAGGTGAAAACCCTTCGCAACCGCTCCATTTCCTATGTAAAGGTGCGATGGGCTGATCATTCACTTGAAGAAGCATCTTGGGAGGTAGAAGAAGAAATGCGAGCCAAGTACCCTCATCTTTTTGATCAACCAGGTACGCAATTTCGAGGACGAAATTTTTCAGAAGGGGGGGTAATGTAATGCCCCGCTTCTTAAAACCCGGTCTGATTTCGCGATTGAACCGGTTTAACCATGCAGGAACCGAGCCAGAGGATATTAGAGCGGGCTCCTTATGGGCTATGATGGCACGGGTGACCTTAAACACCGGCTGGCCCGACAAGTCCGAGCCAGTGCCAGAAGAGACGGGAGTGCCCAAACCGTGTACGTGCACCTACCATAAGGCTATGTACGGATAAAACAGGTATTATATCCGTATTTTAAGGTATATACGTATGCTACATCGTATGCCTGGGGTGGGGTTCGCGCCGAGGTCCGAACCCGGTCAAAATCCCAAGTTTTGGCTCTCAGGTGGGTAGGACAGGTGGGTACACCCACCTGAGTGACCCATCCAGAGACTATTCACTTAATTAGGAATAGTATATAAGGCTTTATGATTTCTTTTCTTTCCATTTATTACCCTCGTACGTTTGGTGAGAAAAGTAAAGAGGAGAGAGAAAAGAAAGGGAAGAAGAAAGGAAGAGGAAGAAAGGAAGGATTTCAGTGGCGCCGAAGCTCGATCTTGCCATTCCGGTGCCGGGAGAGTAATCTTCAACTTTAGATCTACAGTTGGAGGTAAGAAAAGTTGGGTTTTATGAACGTTCACCATACCCAAGCTTTAAACCCTTGATTCGAGTATGGTTTCTTGAGATCTTGTAAATACCCTTTGGAATGATGAATCTAAGGTTTAATAGATGATTTATGTGTTGATCTTGAAGGATTTGAAGAGATATTGACAAGGTAGAAGAAGCATTGTGAGTTGGAAGTGATTTGGAGGGTTTGAAGTCATTCTTGAACAAAGGAGGTAAGATGGCTTTCCCTCACTTGAATCTAACCTAGATCTAGGTTAGAACCATCCTATAGGACCTTGAAGGTGTGAAGAATGGGTGGGGAAAAGCCCCATTTGATTCCCCAAAGAATGGAGAAAATGGGGAAGAAACATGGTCTTTCCCGCCAAAACCGGTGGGTACAACCGGCGGGTACCTACCCGCCTGTGGGTACCCACCTGAGAAGGCAGGGGGCCTTGGCCAAACCGGCGGGTACAACCGGTGGGTATAACCGGTGGGTAGGTACCCGCCGGTCATAACCGGTGGGTATAACCGGTGGGTAGACAGCCCACCTGTCTTACCCACCTGTGTGGCCCCGAAGATGATCCTTATGTCCGATCGAACCCAAATCGGACGTGTGACCTTCTTTTGATGTTCTAAACACGATTTTGATATCGGATTTCATTAATTTTGATTCTAAAATGGTGAAGTTCTAACCCCTCTCAATTATGTTAGGTTCACCAAATCCTACCCGATTCGCTCCGGATCTCACCCGTACCGAACGGGAATCCTTGTACGCTACAAGTAAGTGGAGAGAGGACGTTTGGCCTTGTTTCAAGGCATTTGTTTGGCATTCATATAACTATATCTAATCTAGTCATGTCATCATGAATATGCTATATAGATTAGTCATTCCACACATTGATGTGCATATATGCTATGTTTACTTTTCAAATGCAAATTGAATGAGATGTTCATATGTTAAATGTGGACATCATGGTGCATAATGCATTGATAGACTAGATGCCGTGGTCGGCTTGGAAACGAATGCATTGGTGGCCCGTGGAATAGGACACGGAGGCACTATGCAGTCGTACTATTGTCATATAGGAGCATGCGGTATTAGGATTATCACCATCCCGTGCTACGACCCTTCCCAACAGGGGTTAAGGTGTTGGGTTGCCATTTGGGGGAAAGCAGGGGTCGCGGTTGTCGGACACTGTGGCGGTTAGGCATTACGCCCGGTGAGTCATGTAGGACAGTCGGCAACCCCGGTGGTACATTCGAGAGGGCCAATCGTACTGCTTTTAAATTGCTGGAGTCAGCA
Organism: Macadamia integrifolia; assembly: GCF_013358625.1. NCBI lineage: Eukaryota > Viridiplantae > Streptophyta > Magnoliopsida > Proteales > Proteaceae > Macadamia > Macadamia integrifolia. Next base: position 16,158,550 of record NC_056558.1, read on the forward strand.
CTTTTATTTTCAGTCATTTACATTTCTGTTGAGAGCCGGTGGACGGCATTGTCTTTACTTTTCCGAGTACTCACGGTGGGCCTTTTCCAACAGCCCTATGGGCGTATCGCGGGAGGGAGTTCGCGGCTCGTACCCGGAGTATACGCGCACTGTGGTTGTAGTAGCACTAAAACCAAAGACTTAGTAATGTTGCTTAGGTGGATGTGATTTAAAATGTATGGCATGGCATGTAGTGCATATGATGTGTTGTGATGTGTGGATTGTTGTGTGTGGTCCACCCTTCTACTTACTGAGCTAGTGAGCTCATCCCACGTGTGCACCCTTTTTTTTTTAGATGATTTTGCAGGTCATACATCTGAGGAGCATGGGGTGGGTCCCACAGTCGAGTTTCCTGAAGAGGACTGGTGGACCCCTGAGGAGTTTGAGCACGGCGTAGACTGCTCGTGCGAGAGCTGTGCTGTAGGATAGCAGTTCTGAGGCCGAGCTGAGCTCCACCCTGGAGGCCGTGCTGAGCTCCACTTCTGAGGCCGAGCTGAGCTCTTCTACGTGATGCCGAGTTAGGCACAACCCTTGATGCCGAGCTGAGCTTCAGCCTTGATACCGAGCCGAGCTGTGTACTCTGATGATTTTGATGATTTACTGTATATACTTGATATTTGAATTTTATTCTTTTTGTGTATATATCATGCCTTCGGGCCCAAATGTATATAATCATTGTATCACCATTTGGGTATCAAGTATATGGGAGTTATTCACAGGTAAAACTTAGTCTTCCGCTGATCTGATGAACTTATGTTAGTGTGTGTATGCTGTGGTGGAATACAGTATCTGATGATCCTGGCAGGTTTGGGTTAACCGATGTTAACTCGGTCACTGCTCCGGTTCAGGGTGAACGGGGTGTGACAAACGGTGGTATCAGAGGGTGATGCTCTGCTTCAGTCACAGCATACCATTAGAATCCCGTAGACTCTATAATAGGAAAATGGGGTTGGGCTAATATAAAAGCTTTAAAGATTAAAAGCTAAAGAAAGAAAGTATAAAAAGGGATTGCATTATATATTGCATTCATGGCATGCGTGAGTATAGATAAAAAGGGGATTAGGTTGGTGATGTAACCTATAGAGTACTATTTCGATGAAATTTCGACAGCATAACGGCGTAAAATGGGATTTCCAAAAATTTTACACAAATACCTGATAAACAACAGATAATAATATAACAAAGAGCACAGATAGAAAAATCACATAACAACAAAATCACACAAGCACTCCACATATGAAATCACCACAAAAATCCACTATCCAAAGATATTTTATTCCATAAATGAAACCAGTTACAATACATATACAAGGAATGAGAATAAATAAATATACAATGTCTACAAAAAAGGAGAAAATGGGTAAACAGCTAGTGTGGGCGAGCCAAGCCCTCACTAGTCGTCGTCATCGTCGTCGATGATCACCATGTTCGCCGGAGGCCTGGAGTTGACGTCGAAGCGGTGATCGTAATAATCGAACCTCGTGTTCACCAGCCGTACCTCCCTCCGAAGCCGGCCATAGTCTGCTGAGATAGCGTTGGCCCTGGTGTCCAAGTCCTGACCCAGCCTAAGGAAGGAATCCTCCAAGGTGGTCTGCCTGGAGGCAATCTCGTCCAGCCGCCTCAGTATCTGAACCTGGCCATCCTGCAAGGCCCGCATGGAGGACGTCATGCCCTAAAAGTCGTAGGCACCACTCCCAGGTGGTGGGGCTGTAGCTCTGGAAGAACTAGGACCAGGACCTCTCGACTCCTGAGGCGCCTCCTCAGGGATGTTGCCACCCATCAGATCCTCCTCCTCGTCCTGAGGAACGTAGTCCTCATCCTCCTCACTGGACTCCTCCTCCATGAGGACATCCTCCATAGGGGCAGCCCTCCTACCCCTACCTCTCTGAGCTCCTGATCTCGGAGGTGAATCCATGAGGGTCTGAAGAGCCATCTTCAGGAGGTTTCTCCGGTCGAACCTATCAGCCGGAGTCTTCCCCTCCTCACCGCTCAGATCCACCCCGAAGAACTCGAAGATCCTAGTGAGGATCCTGCCGTAAGGGAATCCTCCATCCTCTGGGTGGGAAGTGTGGTGCTCCATCGTTCTGAGGATAATATAGGGAAGGCACAAGTGCTCGCCGCCTCCCTCTGCGGCCGTGAAGATGCAAAAGGCAATGAAAGCCGCCATGAAACCCACCTGGTTCCGATGACCTCCTCTGGGGAGCAGGTTGAACTGGATCAACCGGGTGAATAGACAAACCTCAGGGTAGAAGGATGTCTCGGACTCCGGGCGACTGCTGCTACCGCAGATGGTCTCGTAGATGAAGTCCGGTGTCTCCAGGCTCATGAACGGTCCCTGAGGCCTACCCCTGGGGGGACTGTAGTATCGGTGTCCCGCCGCCGATATACCCAAGATACTGGCCAAGGTGCCT